>NC_054561.1:819726-864609 GCF_017654505.1 Polyodon spathula
ACACACTGACACACACACAGACACACACACACACACACACACACTGACACACACACACACACAGCTGAGACATACACTGTTGTGTGACTGTGACACCACACCCACTGAGACACACAACACACACACTGAGACACACACACACACACACACACACACACACTGAGACACACACACACACTGAGACACACACACTGAGACACACACACACACACTGAGACTACACCACACTCTGCACCACAACACACACAGACATCAACACACACTGATACACGGACCTGTGTGTTGGTTGTGTGTGTGCTGTATGTGTGTGACTGGGTGTTGTGTGGACACTGACACACACACACACACACACACACACACACACACACACACACACACACACACTGAGAGACACACACACACACACACACACACACACACACACACACACTGAGACACACACACACACACACACACACACACACACACTGACACACACACACTGAGACACACACACACTGAGACACACACACACACTGAGACACACACACACACACACACACACACACTGAGACACACACACACACACACACACACTGAGACACACACACACACTGAGACACACACACACTGAGACACACACACACACACCACTGAGACAGACACACACGTGTACTGAAAATTATTACCCTTGTAAAATTTCCTGCACTAAAAAAACAGCACAGTGTAATAAAGCATAGGGAAGCATTGTAAAGCACAGACAGGTTACCAAGCACCCCGTGTCAACACACACAACAGCCGGCAGGGGGCAGTGGCGAATTGTATTACAGTAAACGACATACTGTACAGAGAGAGGCGGAGGGAGGGAGGAGAGGAGGAGAGGAGGAGAGGAGCGCTCGCCTCCACATTTCAGCTGAACTGATTCCGTCTGCAGAGGGACTATAAAAAAAACAAGCGGACGACTTTCTGTTTTTCATCTCAAACAACAACAACAACAACAAAACCCGTCAACCTCAGTTAAACGCAAACAAAACCAGAACAAACAAACAAGGTGTCGGATTTCATATCACGACGCTATTATTATTATTATTATTATTATTATTATTACTCGTAACCCAGTCGTGACTGGATCAGGGAACTTCGATCAGCGACGGTTCAATCTCCAAACTCTGCTTTCTCCTGTAAAAACAAGCCGATTTCTCACCCGTGCTACAGCGAGGACACGCTAGCCACGTAAGTGCGCTATTGCAATACAATAATAATAAGTGGGAACATTTAGAAATAAAACCAGCTTTTACTGGGCGTTAAAATAAGTAAGAGTTTGCTAAAGTGGCGTCACGAGATGCACGAGGGGTTTGACGGTCCAGGCACGCCCACTCCGCCCGTGTATCAGTAATACTGTCACGTGGGCCCGTGCGCTGCCCTGTGCAGGGATCTGCTCAGAAATGCGCTGCTTGTTTGTTTTTGAAGCCCAGGACGGCAGTGTGTGTGTGTGAGTGTGTTTGAATGAATGAGTGATTGAAGCAGTGTGTTTGAATGTGTGTTTGAATGAGTGATTGAATGAGTGTTTGAATGAGTGATTGAAGCAGTGTGTTTGAATGAGTGATTGAATGAGTGATTGAAGCAGTGTGTTTGAATGAGTGCAGTGTGTGATTGAAGCAGTGTGTTTGAATGAGTGAATGAATGAGTGATTGAAGCAGTGTGTTTGAATGAGTGATTGAATGAGTGATTGAAGCAGTGTGCTTGAATGAGTGATTGAATGAGTGATTGAAGCAGTGTGTTTGAATGAGTGTGTTTGAATGAATGAGTGATTGAAGCAGTGTGTTTGAATGAGTGTGTTTGAATGAGTGATTGAAGCAGTGTGTTTGAATGAGTGATTGAATGAGTGATTGAAGCAGTGTGTTTGAATGAGTGATTGAATGAGTGATTGAAGCAGTGTGTTTGAATGAGTGTGTTTGAATGAGTGATTGAAGCAGTGTGTTTGAATGTGTGTTTGAATGAGTGATTGAAGCAGTGTGCTTGAATGAGTGTGTTTGAATGAATGAGTGATTGAAGCAGTGTGTTTGAATGAGTGATTGAATGAGTGATTGAAGCAGTGTGCTTGAATGAGTGATTGAATGAGTGATTGAAGCAGTGTGCTTGAATGTGTGTTTGAATGAGTGATTGAAGCAGTGTGTTTGAATGTGTGTTTGAATGAGTGATTGAATGAGTGATTGAAGCAGTGTGTTTGAATGAGTGTTTGAATGAGTGATTGAAGCAGTGTGTTTGAATGAGTGTGTTTGAATGTGTGTTTGAATGAGTGATTGAAGCAGTGTGTTTGAATGTGTGTTTGAATGAGTGATTGAAGCAGTGTGCTTGAATGTGTGTTTGAATGAGTGATTGAAGCAGTGTGTTTGAATGTGTGTTTGAATGAGTGATTGAAGCAGTGTGTTTGTGTGATTGAATGAGTGATTGAAGCAGTGTGCTTGAATGTGTGTTTGAATGAGTGATTGAAGCAGTGTTTGAAGTGTGTTTGAATGTGTGTTTGAATGAGTGTGCATTGAATGTGTGTTTTGAGTGAGTGATTGAAGCAGTGTGTTTGAATGTGTGTTTGAATGAGTGATTGAAGCAGTGTGTTTGAATGAGTGTGTTTGAATGTATGTTTGAATGAGTGTTTGGTTATGTGAACACGCTCACTGTAAAAACAGCACAGGAGACACACACAATAGGATAAGAGACCACCGCATAATTTACTTTTATATATATAGATTGACACGAATTTGACTTTAATTTTAGCAGATTTTAAAGATCAATATGTGCGTGTTTTCTGTTCAGTAACACGTGTGGATACCTGGTTCTCGATCACGTGTTCTTTCTTTCTTTCTTTCCAATGTATTGCAATTAAATACTGAAAGTAACGTTTTGAAGCAGTTGCAGAGGCTGTGCTGTGCTGTGCAGCACTGTCTGGCAGGATGGTGGCGGTAGAGAGAGGGCAGGGGTTAGGGGAACGGACAGTATTGTGTTGAAAATGGATCACAGAAATGCATCCAGGCTACATAGAAACACGAGGGTTGTGTTTTTTTTACTGCTTTTATTCTGACCGGGGTAAGAGTGCGTGCGCGGCGAGGTCACATCTACATTTGCCTTCAAAACGCTGCCAGGTTTTTTTGTGTTTTTAAAACCTGGAGTAATTTTATTTATTTATTTTTTATATTTTTTGTGATGGCTTAATTTTAATTATATTTTGGTTCTCTACGGAACATGTACCGTACTCTCCTTTGTTGTCATTTTGCTGCGTTTTTGCCATGGTTACCGCTGCACTCCCCTGCCCCGAGCAGGTTCACGCAGGTGACCTGCATGGTTACGCAGAACTTCTTTACATGAAGAACTGGCTTCCGGGCCTGGAGGTACTGACTCCTGGGCGCAGTGCAGGACAAACCAACACAGAGCTCTCCCCTAGAGGTGTCCCACAGTGTAATACAGCGTGGCAAAGCACAGGGAAGCATTGCAAAGCACAGAGAGGTCTGGTAAAGCATAGGGAAGCATTGTAAAGCACAGAGATGTCTGGTAAAGCATAGGGGAGCATTGTAAAGCACAGAGAGGTCTGGTAAAGCATAGGGAAGCATTGTAAAGCACAGAGAGGTCTGGTAAAGCACAGGGAAGCATTGTAAAGCACAGAGAGGTCTGGTAAAGCATAGGGAAGCATTGTAAAGCACAGAGAGGTCTGGTAAAGCACAGGGAAGCATTATAAAGCACAGAGAGGTCTGGTAAAATAACCCTTATTAAACTTTCCCACAGTAAAAGCACCGGCCAGTGTAATAAAGCATTGTGAAGCCAATGGCCTCTCTGTGCTTCAGTTTTGTATTATAAAAGAGGGCAGTGGTGCTAGAATGGTAATCCACTCTCACAGTCATATCGATAATTACTCAACTGAAAAATGACCTCTTGTTTTCTTTTTTTAAACGTTTGAAAAGCAGTGTGCATTGAGCAGTACACTGAAGACAGATCTGTGCTGGTAGAAACGCTTGTGTATTGAGTCACGCTTGTGTATTTGTAGCACCCTCTAAAACAGGACTGGTTTAGCAGTCCAGAGCGACAGCCACTTGTCTGTCCAGGTAGAAATCAATAGCGATTAAGAGACAGCAGAGTGTAAGAAAGGCCAGTGAAGGCACAGAGAAGCACAGGCGTGTAGTTCAGTGGTTACACTGCTCATTGTGGAAGGAAGCGGGCTGGCAAGGGCAGGACACTTTGTTCTTTTGTGTTTGCACCTATGTATTATCACTCTCGATTGACGGTGACGATGACAGCAGCTGTTTCCGGCAGTGCAGAGAGACCGGAGCGCTGCTGCTTATCCATCACGCAGTGTTTCGATTTTACGCTGCGGTGATACTGGGGGGTAAAGTGCTGGCAGGCTGCCTGGAGATCGAGGGGGGGCCGACGGGGGGAGGGGTTACTGCAGTTCAGGAGTGTTGTTGTTGTAACTAGTGAGCAGTGGTGTGTCTGTTATTGAGGTGAAAGAGGACGGCTTCATGTGTGAAACACAGGGTGTCTAGAATAATAATACGAGGCTTTGCTCGTGGTTATACTGCACTTTTACCAGCGGTTACCATGTTTGTAAAAATGCTTTACCTAAAAAAAAAAAAAAAAAAAAAAAGGGTAAACTAACCCTGCTAAAAGTTTCCCACAGTAAAAGCACAGCACAGTGTAATACAGCACAATGTAATACAGCACAATGTAATACAGCGCAGTGACAGCATGGTGAAGCACAGAGAGGTCTGGTAAAGCATAGGGAAGCATTGTAAAGCACAGAGCGGTATAGTAAAGCAATGGGAAGCATAAGTCAGCCTGCTTTCTACAAACCTGCTCTCCCACATGGGTTAGACGCTGCAGCTGCTAGACAAGTAGAGCAACAATATGAAAAATAAAATGGAAAAGGGGGGGGGGGGTGGATAGATATTCCCAAACACTACTAAAGCCTGCCTTACTCTGCAATACTCTGCAATACTACAATACTCTTCATATACTGCCCTACTCTACAGTGATCTGCCATGCTAGAACTCACTGCACAGTGCTCTGCCATGCTAGAACTCACTGCACAGTGCTCTGCCATGCTAGAACTCACTGCACAGTGCTCTGCCATGCTAGAACTCACTGCACAGTGCTCTGCCATGCTAGAACTCACTGCACAGTGCTCTGCCATGCTAGAACTCACTGCACAGTGCTCTGCCATGCTAGAACTCACTGCACAGTGCTCTGCCATGCTAGAACTCACTGCACAGTGCTCTGCCATGCTAGAACTCACTCTGCCCAACATACAGCATCGTGCGCTGAGAGATGACTCGCCCACATGAAACATCAGACCTGTGGAGGACTGTGCAGGGGTGAGACACCAGCGTTGCAATCTACACAAAATCAGAGAGAAAGGAAGAGGAAGAGGAAACCACAAACAACACTGCAGGGCCTTTCTGTACATTGTGTACCTCTCAGTGACCGAGTGAGCAAAACAAAGACAAAAAAAAACCCCTAAACCTAACCCTATCTGTACATCGTGTACCTCTCAGTGGCAGAGTGAGCAAAACAAAGACAAAAAAAAAACCCTAACCCTAACCCTATCTGTACATCGTGTACCTCTCAGTGACAGAGTGAGCAAAACAAAGACACGCCTGCCCTTTGCATGGAGCACAGGGGTCCTTTCAACTGAACACCCCTCACTAGCATGGCTGTAGTGGATAGAGCTTAGGGACTGGGAGGGAGGCAGCGTGGCTGTAGTGGATAGAGCTGAGGGACTGGAGGGAGGCAGCGTGGCTGTAGTGGATAGAGCTGAGGGACTGGGAGGGAGGCAGCGTGGCTGTAGTGGATAGAGCTGAGGGACTGGGAGGGAGGCAGCGTGGCTGTAGTGGATAGAGCTGAGGGACTGGGAGGGAGGCAGCGTGGCTGTAGTGGATAGAGCTGAGGGACAGTGACTCTTACTTGAGTTACAGTAGTTAACTAATATTCAAACTAAATCAATACCTAACATACCTTTTTTTTCTGAAGCAGCTGCGTTCCATTAGCCAGTAAGAGTGTGGGCGTGTCTCTGATGTCACCTGGTGGTGTTGCCCTGGTAACCCCCACAGCAGTGCAGACGCTGCACCTCAACCAATCAAAACCCACGAATGCCAAGCCCGCATAGGAGGGTGGGGCCTGCCTCAGTCACACATGATTGGCTGCTGGATGGAATTGAGGTGAATGGAACACATGCCCAAAGAGCCAAATCCTAACCAATCAGAGGGAGAAGAGAAAAGGTGAGCCCGCCCACTTTAAGGACCTTAAAATAGACACCTTCTATTGTCTAAGGAGAGGGGGGGTAAGGGTTAGGGGTGTTGCAGAAATAAAGGACTTTAGATAAAGGAAATTAAACTTTGAAGTCATGCGTTTAAGTTCATTTTAATGCAGCCTTTACCACAGGTCTCTTTCAAAACCTCCCGTCTGGATCTCTCTGGCTAACGCTATCTTTCTGTTTCCCTCCCTCCCTCCTCCTTCTCCTCCTCCTCCTCCCTCGCTCTCTCCAGGTGTCTCAATGCTCCGAACAGGAGAAGGCGGATCAGTCAGTGCCCTATGAGTGGTATGTCTGTGAAGGAATGAAGCCTCACCCTCATTTTTATTGTTACTGTGCTTGCATTTGGTTTCTGATCACTGGGAAAAAAACGGAGGGACTGCCCAAGCATGTGATAAAAACTTGCCACCCATTTTATCATGGCCCTGGTAGTTCACACTCCTGGGTGTGTCCAGCCCTGGGGGGTGTGTCCAGCCCTGGGGGGTGTGTCCAGCCCTGGTTTCTCATCGTAGGGTTAGTGGTGCTTGTTGCTGTGTTTATGTTTGTGTTGTTCTGCTGTTGACTCCTCTGGTAACACGAGTGCCCCGGTTGGCTGGTGCCCCCCCCCCCCCCCAGCGCTGAACCTCTCTGTTTCAGGGTACACCCCCAGCTACCTGGAGAAGGACGAACCATGCGTGGTGTGCAGAGACAAGGCCACTGGATACCACTACCGCTGCATCACCTGCGAGGGCTGCAAGGTACACACGCACACGCACACGCACACGCACCACGCTGACGCTCCCGAGCCCTATGTGGTTCCTCGAGCTCGACAATATAACCCTTCACTGTCCCATTTGAGGTTTTTAATGCGTTTTGTAACACTGCCAGTCTCTGTAGTCGTGGTTTAGAAGCACAGTGCGTTAACTTATTGTAGATGTGTATTAAAACTAAACAAGCCTGTAGTAAAACCAGGAATGGGTGATACTGCCTATGGAATTGGGAGTCTTATTTCCATCCCGGCATTACTAATATAGAGTATAGATTTTTACACACAGTCTAAGGTATGGGTGCACGTCGCATGTGGCGTGGCTCTTAGTGTTGGTGCAGCCCGGCTCGGACGCTGTGCTCACGGTCGGTCTGCCTGTCGCTCCCCCCCAGGGTTTTTTTCGGCGCACGATCCAGAAGAACCTGCACCCCACCTTCTCGTGCAAGTACGATGGCAGCTGCATCATCGACAAGATCACGCGCAACCAGTGCCAGCTGTGCCGCTTTAACAAGTGTATCGCTGTGGGCATGGCCGTGGACTGTGAGTGACACTAACACCCCATAATACACACTGGAGCACACCCTGTAACTCACAGCGTAACACACACACTGTAACACACTCTGTAACACACCCTGAAACCCACACTGTAACACATGCACCGCATCCCATAACGCACTGTAACACACAACGTAACACACAGTGTAACACACACACTGTAACAGACCCTGTAACACACACACTGTAACACACAGCGTAACACATGCACTGCACCCCATAACGCACTCCGTAACGCACACTGTGACACACACACTGTAACACACAGTGTAACACACACACTGTAACACACAGTGTAACACACACACTGTAACAGACCCTGTAACACACACACTGTAACACACAGTGTAACACACACTGTGACACACACACTGTAACACACACTGTAACACACACTGTAACACACACTGTAACACACAGTGTAACACACACACTGTAACACACAGTGTAACACACACACTGTAACAGACCCTGTAACACACACACTGTAACACACCCATAACGCACTGTAACACACTCCGTAACGCACACTGTGACACACACACTGTAACACACAGTGTAACACACACACTGTAACACACAGTGTAACACACACACTGTAACAGACCCTGTAACACACACACTGTAACACACAGCGTAACACATGCACTGCACCCCATAACGCACTGTAACACACTCCGTAACGCACACTGTGACACACACACTGTAACACACAGTGTAACACACACACTGTAACACACACTGTAACACACACACTGTAACACACAGCGTAACACATGCACACACACTGTAACACACTCCGTAACGCACACTGTGACACACACACTGTAACACACAGTGTAACACACACACTGTAACACACAGTGTAACACACACACTGTAACAGACCCTGTAACACACACACTGTAACACACAGCGTAACACATGCACTGCACCCCATAACGCACTGTAACACACTCCGTAACGCACACTGTGACACACACACTGTAACACACAGTGTAACACACACACTGTAACACACAGTGTAACACACACTGTAACAGACCCTGTAACACACACACTGTAACACACAGCGTAACACATGCACTGCACCCCATAACGCACTGTAACGCACACTGTGACACACACACTAACGCACACTTGTTCTCTTCCTGTTCCCCCTTGGCAGTGGTGCTGGACGACTCGAAGCGCGTGGCGAAGCGGCATCTCATCGAGGAGAATCGCGAGCGCCGGAGGAAGAAGGAGACGCTGCAGACCCTGCAGGACCGGCCCCAGCCCACGGCCCAGGAGTGGGAGCTAATCGCCATGGTGACCGAGGCTCACCAGCACACCAACGCACAGGGATCCCACTGGAAACAGAAGCGCAAGTTCCTGGTCAGTCTGAGCCTCTCTCTCCACCTCTCTCCCCCTCCTCTCTCCCTCTCCTTCCCTCTCTCTCCCCCTCCCCTCTCCCTCCCTCTGCCTCTCCCCTCCTTCTCTCTCCCTCTCCCCCTCTCCCCCTCTCCTTCCCTCCCTCTCCCTCTTCTTCTCCCTCCCTCTTCCTCTCCCTCCCTCTCGTCCCCTGAGTTAGCACCCTGTCATCTCCCACTGAGAAACCTGTGACATGACACCCTCTTCTCCATTTCTAGTTTTGTCATCCCTCTCCCCTGTCCCCCTCAGCCCGAGGACATCGGTCAGTCCCCGGTCACTGCTGCATCGGACGGAGACAAGGTTGACCTGGAGGCCTTCAGCGAGTTCACCAAGATAATCACCCCAGCCATCACACGCGTCGTCGACTTCGCCAAAAAACTGCCCATGTTCTCCGAGGTTCGAGGTTCGGGGTTCGGGGTTTGGGGTTCAGTGTCCCTGGTTAGTTGTCCATGTCTTTTATGATCGTACGCCACATGGTGTGCCTATATATTATATAGTACATATATATAATTTTTATATTATGTGCTATATATATATATATATATATATATATATATATATATATATATATATATATATATATATATATATAATACATATTTTTTAGATCTTTTATTTATCATCATGTAATCAAAGAAACTACAAAATTATATGGCAGAAGTCTACCAGGTGCTGTAATTGTTCTACAGTATTTCTTGTTAGATTTTGTCAGTTTTTCAGTTTATATGGAAAACTCCAAAGCGGTGTGTGATTCAATATGGTAACATTATTGAGCAGGTTTCATTTGACTTCATGAAGCAACATGAGTTCATTCTATAGGGTTAAAACGCTGTGCAGTCCTGCAGTGATTTATCAAATGGAGCTGGAATGTAATTATTAAAACGCTAGCCGCGCTTTCACAGTGTGTGGCAGCGTAGCGTGTCTCTGACAGCCCGGTCTCCTTGCAGCTGCCTTGTGAAGACCAGATCATCCTGCTGAAGGGCTGCTGCATGGAGATCATGTCGCTGCGGGCGGCCGTGCGCTACGACCCTGACAGCGAGACCCTCACACTCAGCGGGGAGATGGCCGTGAAGCGCGAGCAGCTGAAGAACGGGGGGCTGGGGGTCGTCTCAGACGCCATCTTCGACCTGGGCAAGAGCCTGGCGCAGTTCAGCCTGGACGACGCGGAGGTGGCACTGCTGCAGGCCGTCCTGCTCATGAGCTCAGGTGAAGGGCTGCCCAAACAGGTGAGGGGTCTGGGGGGGGTGATGGAGAAGTGGAGGGGGTGGAGGGGGTGGAGGGGCGTGGAGTGGTGGGTGGGTAGAGGTGGGGGGGGGTGAGGGTTCGGGAGAGAGCTGTTGAGTGATCATTATAGTTATGAATTAAACCTCTCTCTCTCTCTCCCTCTCTCTCCCTCTCCCTCTCCCCCTCTCCCTCTCTATCTCTCTCCCTCTCCCTCTCTCCCAGACCGGTCGGGGCTGCTCTGCGTGGATAAGATAGAGAAGTGCCAGGAGAGGTACCTGCTGGCGTTCGAACACTACATCAACTACCGCAAGCACAGCCTCCCTCACTTCTGGCCCAAGCTGCTGATGAAGGTGACGGACCTGCGCATGATCGGGGCGTGTCATGCCAGCCGCTTCCTGCACATGAAGGTGGAGTGTCCCACGGAAATGTTCCCCCCACTCTTCCTGGAGGTGTTTGAGGACCAGGACGCCTAGATCCGGGGAGGGGCATGGAGTTTTTCTCCAGATGTTAGAACGAGAAAGAGAGAGCGAGGGAGAGAGCGAGAGCAAGAGAGAGAATTACAAAGCGCCTTAACCATCCTAATACTGAAATGTCCCAGCTCCCAGGTCCCACCAGTGCTGAATTCTGTACTAATACTGGATTCCTCTAAAGCCTGACCTGACAGACGGCTCTTCAGACCACAGTGCTTCTGTTCTGCGGTCCGATGGATTACCGACTCGCCTTCATGTCTCATATTCTTTCACTGGATTAGTTTCACATCACTAAACCAGAGAGGAGTCCTGAATAAACCGAGCTACCTTCAGCTGAGCAGGGAACATGGAGCTGCTTTTCCAGGAGCTGTGGCTTGAAAGCTGGTTCCAGGAGACCATCCAGAGACCTAGTTTGAGGTTTGCTGTATCAAACCCCCAAGTCTCCCCTAGTGTGCTGTGCAAATCCCCGAAAACCTACAGCCTCCTGGAACCAAGCCCCAATCCAGCTTTAGAAGAATCTACAGCATTTACAATCCCAGCCGTCTTTCAAGTAAAATAAAAAGGATGCAGAGTTAATCCCGATGTTAATCCCAGCCTGTGTAACCCTGGGAGTGTATCCCCTCCTACAGACTCTCAAGATGCGATCGCCGTGCGTTCATCTTTTGGGGGGCTGTAAGATTAAAGATTGGCCAAAAAGAGAAAGAGACTGCATTGCATTGGTGCAGATTGAGGGGAGGGGGCACGAGGGGAGGTGAGGAGGGGGGGGGAGTTTTCTCTGCCCTTGTGAGCTGTCTCTCTGCACTTAGAACATCCCTCATGACTTTTAAGGGATTTGCAAAGCTGCTTTTTGGTCTACATTTAGTCGAGATCAATCTTAGCGTTCACTTCCAGATTGTATTGGTAAAAGCATCTTTTTTTTGTGTTTTTAATATTTCATTTTTTTTGGAAATCCGTATTCTGCTTAATGTCCATCAGAGTAGTCTCGTCAAATTTATATATATATTATATATATATATATATATATATATAATCTATCTATAAACACACACAACCAGAAAAACCTAATGAAATCAAACTGAAAGGAAACGTTTACGCTGACTGAGTCACACAAACCACATACCTCACGCAACACTCGCAGGAAATACGGGCTTTATTTTGAAGGGCTTTGTTTTTTTATTGGCCAAGGATGTAAAGAAAAGACAGTGGTACACACTTGTGAGGGCAGCGGTCTGTCTCTGTGTGGATGAGTATGCATCCTGCTGTAACCACTGTGAGAGGCTGAGGACGTTGAGACAGGAAATACAGGCTGGAGGCTGACCCTCGGGGGTTAACTGAGGGGCAGGAAAGGGAGGAGCCTGAGAGTAGCGTTCACGGGGGGGTCTCAAGGGGGGGTAAGGCCGCTGATATAGTCTTGGTTGCTATTTGCTTTGCTCTGTTTTTTCTGTGCAAGGTCTTCAGTCTCTTACAGTAGCAATTCCTTCACAATCCTGTAACAGAAAACCTCTCGTTTATTGTGCTTTAGAAATGATGTTTGGTTTTTTATGTTCCAGTACGATGCAGTTCTCCTTTCCGGACTGATGCATTGTTAGATATGATTACCTCAATGTTATTTGATTTGGATGGGGCATTGTAACGGGGGACGGGGGGCTCAATGTGTGTGTGTAGGTGCAAGCAGATGTCCCCCCCCCAGTGGCTGTGGTTATATCACAGCTCAACAGCAGCAGACTGAGATATGGCCTCCACACTGGTACAGACAGCCTTAGGTTAGGGGGTAGGGGGTAGCGGTTAGGGGTATGGGCAGTGCTTAGGGGATAGGGGGTAGGGGTAGTGCTTACAGGTATGGGTAAGGGTTAGGGGTAGGATAGGGGTAGGGGTTAGCAGTTAGCTGTTAGGGGTTAAAGGTAGGGGGTAGGGGTTAGCGGTTAGGGGCTAGGGATTAGGGTTTAGGGGTAGGGGTTAGCGGTTATGGGTTAGCAGGTAGGGGGTAGGGGTTAGCGGTTAGGGTTTAGGGGGTAGGGGTTAGCGGTACAGGTTATCGGTTAGGGGTAGGGAGTAGGGGTAGGGGGGGTGGGTAGGGGTATGGTTAAGGGTAGGATAGGGGTAGGGTTAGGGGGCAGGGGGTTAGGCGGTAAGGGGTATCGTTTAGGTTTAGGCAGTAAGGGGATAGGGGGTAGGGGTACGGGTTAAGGGTAGGATAGGGTGTAGAATTAGGGGGTAGGGATTAGGGGTAGGGGATAGGCGGTAAGGGGGTAGGGGTAGGATTAGGGTTAGGGGGGGATTCCTTGACAATGATTTTTGATGCAGATGTAAAGTTTCAAACGATATGAAGACCATGCGGTGAGCTGCATCACTGTCTGCAGTCTGCCACGTTATCCACGGTGCATCCTCACGTGGCTTGCTGCATCTCCTGGATAATAACCCGATCCAAGCCAACTAGAAACAAAAAATAATGTACAAAATATATATTGATATATATTTCTATAAATGCAATTGAAAAAGAACCCTGTGTGCGTGTCTGTGTTTGCGTGTGCGTGCTGGCTTCCTTCTCTGCCATGCTCAGTGCCGTCTCAGGCCTGGGGTAGGCCTGCATCACACTGGGCTGCAGCAACTTCCATAGCAAAGCAACCGCTGCGGAGAGAACCCGGCAGCGATGCCAGTCAGGTGAAACGCTGGGTTATTCTTAGGACTCGCGAAGTCCAAAATCAGTGTATTTATTTGTTAAATACTCTGGCACACATCAACACTTTTTTCTTTACTCTGTAAATCTTGAGTACGGTTTATAAATTGCTGTGCAATGTATTTCTCTCTAGAGGTACAGAAGGGCGCCGTTTCAAAGGCAGACAGTCTAATCTTGGTTTCTTTGTTTTGAATGAGTTTGGATACACTTCCTCACTCACAGTAATGAATGGCTTTATCGCTGTCTCTAAATTACATTCAGAATGCGGTGCTCTCATCTATATAGATAGATATATAATCAGACTTCAGGGTTTAAAGGAAGGATTTGAAAGGAAGATATTTCTAAGGTCCACAGTCCGCTGCCCCATTCCAGCCTCCAACATGCCGATCGCACGAAGGCGCTGCCCTCTGACAGACGTGGCATATTGTTTTTCTGTGATTTTCTTTATTGATTTTATTCAAGCTTGCAATTCAACAGCTGCAATCACTCCATATGCAGTGTCCAGTCTGCTTCAGTCATAGTCACTCAAGCGTGCCATGATCAAGGGCGAATGATTGAGGGATTAAAAAGAAACCAATCATTTATATACCGTATTTTTTTCGAAAACAAATGTGTTATAATTGTGATAGGTTTCTTTTGATGCTCTGTATATAATGTCCGGTCGCAGATTGTAGGTGTTGAGTTTGAAATTAAATTTACTGCCCTGCGTGTTTCGAAACTCCGGTTCCATGGAGACCTCTGGCGGCCAAATTAAAACACTGCAGTTTAGCCTAATTTTCAGAATCAACAGCTGCAATGCGATCCCAGAGCAGAGGACGGCACTGGAAACAAACAAACTCGTGACGTCTGTCTGTCAGCGCAGAGAAGCAGCCGAGCCGCTGCGAGAACCAACTTTAAAAAAAGAAATAAAGGAAAAGAGAGAGAGGAAAATACTCAGATTGAGAGAGACAGGCATGCAAAGGAAATGCGTGTGAAATATGAATCGGAAACATTTATGAACGGGTGGCAGTGCCCGTCGCTGCGGCAGTTAAATTGTTGAAGGCGGGTGGGGTGGGGGCAGAGACGTGACACTTTCTGAGTGTCCTGGCTGTGAACCCCCCCCTGGAAGAACGCTGCGAGGCGAGGCACTGCAGACTCGAGGGTCCCACTCATTGCGCGCAGATTTCAACCAACACCCAGAACGTGGCAGCGAAGGGTAGTCTCTCAGGCAGGACAGGTTATAATGGCACCATTTCCGTCTCCTTCTCTCACAACAAGTGTCAAGCCACGGCAACGAGAGAGAGAGAGAGAAGAGGGTGGGATAGGAGTGGGGGATAGAGGGGGGGGGGTGTGGAGAGAGACCGAGAGAGAGAGAATCGAAGAGAGAGAGAGGGGGGAGAGGGGAGAGAGAGAGAGAAAGAGGGGGGGAGAGAGAGTGGGGGGGGGGGGAGAGGGAGAGAGGGGGGGAGAGAGAGAGGGAGAGAGAGGGGGGAAGAGAGAGAGGGAGAGAGAGAGAGAGGGGGGGAGAGAGAGGGAGATAGAGAGAGAGAGAGCGGGAGAGAGAGGGAGGGAGAGAGAGAGTGAATAGGAGCGAGAGAGAGAGAGGCAGAAATATGAATTGTCTGAAGTTTTAAGGACTTTTGGCGGTGCAGTACCGACCTCTGTCCACTGGAGGTCACTGTAGAGTAAGTGGCTTATCTGACCCCTTACAGAATTTAATAAAAAGCACGTGACTAAAAATCAGGCGTCCTCAAGAGTTGATAAAAAGCAGAAGTCGACCAGACGCGGACTTGGTTTCATCGAGGAAAGTCGCTAAATTCAAAATCAAATGCGATGCTGTGGCCAGAGGGCGCTTTTGCGCATGCTTTGTAAACAGTGAACCCTGGGGTAAAACAACTCATTTATTTGCATCTTCTTTTCCAAAGGCTTGAATGATCATTTCGTGTCTCGCCAGCCTCGCTGTCATCACACTGCGTTCTAAGGAATGAGGGGCTGAATCTCACTGCTGACGAAACGTGACTCTGCTTAAACGAGGAAAGAAAGTGAAAGCCTGCAATCCGCGCAGTCATAAAACAAAAGCCTTGAACTCCAGCGAGGCCGGCCGGGCAACTCGAACCCGAGCTCATTCACTTCCCTGTATTTGAGGTCGTGTCGCCCAGTCAGAATGAAGAGGGCACGCAGGGATGGCAATAAATCTACTCTCATTCCAGTCCACTATTATTAATAATAATAATAATAATAAGCGATACTCCCACTGCAGAGCAGAGATCCAGGTTTATTATTATTATTATTATTATTATATTATTATTATTATTATTATTATTTGTTATTGCACAGCAGTTTGAGCCACGCTTGTTGTTGCAATGCACCCCTCTATGGAACTCTATGTGTTTTTTGTTTTAAAAGTAACAGAAACGCTTGAAGTACTTTAGCTGTGCAGGATCCTGCCCTCGGGGCTAAGGTTTCGGTGTAGGGAGAGGATTACTCATTCTTTTATTTAGTGCAGAGTCCTGACAGGAGACTCCCGTGTGACGCGAGATAGTGAAAGACAGGAAGAAGGACTTACCTGCCCACAGGTGTGCTTACCTGTGAGCGTCTGACGCACATCCTGCCCCCCTCAGCGCCAGTCATACAGGAAGTGACTGCGTGTGTTAGGGTTTTCCGCTTCTGTTGAAATAGGTCTGAATCCCCAATCTGGACCAATCTCACCGATTCATGACACCTGCAGGTAGTAACAGAGACTGGTGCACAGGAAACGCACGCCAGCTTACAGCAAACATCGTGACACCTCACTCAGGCGTGTCTCAAGCCTTTTCACATCCATGCTTGAGCTGTGACCAGAGGGAGAATTGCTTCTGATCGCGGATCAAGCAGCTACATGCTTCGGGACTTCCTAGAAGCGAAACGCAGCCCCGAAAGTAGCTTTGTGTTCCATGGACTGTAGGGTCGATGCCCGGGGAACACAGCCCAATAAAACTGAAAAAGTGATTCCGTGGTGTGTTGGGGGTCTCTTATGAATCTGAATGTTGGGGGTCTCTTATGAATCTGAATGTTGGGGGTCTCTTATGAATCAGAATGTTGGGGTCTCTGAATCTGAATGTTGGGGGTCTCTGAATTTGAATGCTGGGGGTATCTCGTTATTCTAAAAGACTTATTCTTGTGCAGTTTTTCTGCTGAAATTGTGCACAATGATTTCGGTTTGAATAAATAATTTTTTTGTTTTGTGGTAATATAAAAATATAAAAAAAGAAAACGGAAATGTTAATTTCATGAAACTCCATACAGGAGCTCTGATTGAGGAAGTGAGTGTTTGTGTGAGTGTGTGACTGTGCTCAGCTGTGGGATATTATTACATTATACCTCATTATTATTAGTGTGGGCGGCTCTACTCTGATTGGGTCTGGCGGGGCCCTGGTGTGGGCGTCTGCTCTGTCTGCTCTGATTGGGTCTGGCGGGGCCCTGGTGTGGGCGGGTCTGCTCTGATTGGGTCTGGCGGGGCCCTGGTTTGGGGCGTGTCTGCTCTGATTGGGTCTGGCGGGGCCCTGGTGTGGGCGGGTCTGCTCTGATTGGGTCTGGCGGGGCCCTGGTTTGGGGCGTGTCTGCTCTGATTGGGTCTGGCGGGGCCCTGGTGTGGGCGGGTCTGCTCTGATTGGGTCTGGCGGGGCCCTGGTTTGGGGCGTGTCTGCTCTGATTGGGTCTGGCGGGGCCCTGGTGTGGGCGGGTCTGCTCTGATTGGGTCTGGCGGGGCCCTGGTTTGGGGCGTGTCTGCTCTGATTGGGTCTGGCGGGGCCCTGGTGTGGGCGGGTCTGCTCTGATTGGGTCTGGCGGGGCCTTGGTTTGGGGCGTGTCTGCTCTGATTGGGTCTGGCGGGGCCCTGGTCTGGGCGGGTCTGCTCTGATTGGGTCTGGCGGGGCCCTGGTTTGGGGCGTGTCTGCTCTGATTGGGTCTGGCGGGGCCCTGGTTTGGGGCGTGTCTGCTCTGATTGGGTCTGGCGGGGCCCTGGTTTGGGGCGTGTCTGCTCTGATTGGGTCTGGCGGGGTCCTGGTGTGGGCGGGTCTGCTCTGATTGGGTCTGGCGGGGCCCTGGTTTGGGGCGTGTCTTCTCTGATTGGGTCTGGCGGGGCCCTGGTGTGGGCGGGTCTGCTCTGATTGGGTCTGGCGGGGCCCTGGTTTGGGGCGTGTCTGCTCTGATTGGGTCTGGCGGGGCCCTGGTTTGGGGCGTGTCTGCTCTGATTGGGTCTGGCGGGGCCCTGGTTTGGGGCGTGTCTGCTCTGATTGGGTCTGGCGGGGCCCTGGTTTGGGGCGTGTCTGCTCTGATTGGGTCTGGCGGGGCCCTGGTGTGGGCGGGTCTGCTCTGATTGGGTCTGGCGGGGCCCTGGTTTGGGGCGTGTCTGCTCTGATTGGGTCTGGTGGGGCCCTGGTGTGGGCGGGTCTGCTCTGATTGGGTCTGGCGGGGCCCTGGTTTGGGGCGTGTCTGCTCTGATTGGGTCTGGCGGGGCCCTGGTTTGGGGCGTGTCTGCTCTGATTGGGTCTGGCGGGGCCCTGGTGTGGGCGGGTCTGCTCTGATTGGGTCTGGCGGGGCCCTGGTTTGGGGCGTGTCTGCTCTGATTGGGTCTGGCGGGGCCCTGGTTTGGGGCGGGTCTGCTCTGATTGGGTCTGGCGGGGCCCTGGTTTGGGGCGTGTCTGCTCTGATTGGGTCTGGCGGGGCCCTGGTGTGGGCGGGTCTGCTCTGATTGGGTCTGGCGGGGCCCTGGTTTGGGGCGTGTCTGCTCTGATTGGGTCTGGCGGGGCCTTGGTTTGGGGCGTGTCTGCTCTGATTGGGTCTGGCGGGGCCCTGGTTTGGGGCGTGTCTGCTCTGATTGGGTCTGGCGGGGCCTTGGTTTGGGGCGGGTCTGCTCTGATTGGGTCTGGCGGGGCCCTGGTTTGGGGCGTGTCTGCTCTGATTGGGTCTGGCGGGGCCCTGGTGTGGGCGGGTCTGCTCTGATTGGGTCTGGCGGGGCCCTGGTTTGGGGCGGGTCTGCTCTGATTGGGTCTGGCGGGGCCCTGGTTTGGGGCGTGTCTGCTCTGATTGGGTCTGGCGGGGCCCTGGTTTGGGGCGTGTCTGCTCTGATTGGGTCTGGCGGGGCCTTGGTTTGGGGCGTGTCTGCTCTGATTGGGTCTGGCGGGGCCCTGGTTTGGGGCGTGTCTGCTCTGATTGGGTCTGGCGGGGCCCTGGTTTGGGGCGTGTCTGCTCTGATTGGGTCTGGCGGGGCCTTGGTTTGGGGCGTGTCTGCTCTGATTGGGTCTGGCGGGGCCTTGGTTTGGGGCGTGTCTGCTCTGATTGGGTCTGGCGGGGCCCTGGTGTGGGCGGGTCTGCTCTGATTGGGTCTGGCGGGGCCCTGGTTTGGGGCGTGTCTGCTCTGATTGGGTCTGGCGGGGCCCTGGTTTGGGGCGTGTCTGCTCTGATTGGGTCTGGCGGGGCCTTGGTGTGGGCGGGTCTGCTCTGATTGGGTCTGGCAGGGCCTTGGTTTGGGGCGTGTCTGCTCTGATTGGGTCTGGTGGGGCCCTGGTGTGGGCGGGTCTGCTCTGATTGGGTCTGGCGGGGTCCTGGTATGGGCGGGTCTGCTCTGATTGGGTTTGGCGGGGCCCTGGTTTGGGGCGTGTCTGCTCTGATTGGGTCTGGCGGGGCCCTGGTTTGGGGCGTGTCTGCTCTGATTGGGTCTGGTGGGGTCCTGGTTTGGGGTGTGTCTGCTCTGATTGGGTCTGGTGGGGGCCTGGTTTGGGCGGGTCTGCTCTGATTGGGTTTGGCGGGGCCCTGGTCTGGGCAGGTCTGCTCTGATTGGGTCTGGCGGGGCCCTGGTTTGGGGCGGGTCTGCTCTGATTGGGTCTGGCGGGGCCCTGGTTTGGGGCGGGTCTGCTCTGATTGGGTCTGGTGGGGTCCTGGTTTGGGGTGTGTCTGCTCTGATTGGGTCTGGTGGGGTCCTGGTATGGGCGGGTCTGCTCTGATTGGCTTTGGCGGGGTCCTGGTATGGGCGGGTCTGCTCTGATTGGGTCTGGTGGGGTCCTGGTTTGGGGTGTGTCTGCTCTGATTGGGTCTGGTGGGGTCCTGGTGTGGGCTGGGTGTCCTGGTTCTGAACCCGGAATCAGGTCCTAATAAAGTGTCCAGGCAGACTGTATTTGAACTTCATTCACTCTGTTTCTTTTGGAATTACTGCAGGCAAGCGTGCATCTCATCAATGTGTCGTTCATTTGTTTATTTATTTATTTGAAATACAAAGTACAAAAGCATAAAAAAACCATCATTTACAGATACAATAAATATTACTACAGTTAAACTCAATATCGGTAAAATCCTTGTTAATAAATACAAAGTATAAATACATAATGATACTGATTTTCATGTTACTTATGCATGTTTAATCAAGGCAGACAGTGGGGGAAATGATATTGAACGGATGCTATTGTTTTACATTTGCCTATCGGAATGGCATTAACAGATTTACCAAAGATTTTCAATGCTCTCCTCTTCTTTCACTGTGCTTTACTACACAGAGAGGTATAGTAAACCATAGGCAAGCATTGTAAAGCACAGAGAGGTCTGGTAAAGCATAGGGAAGCATTGTAAAGCACAGAGAGGTCTGGTAAACCATAGGCAAACATTGTAAAGCACAGAGAGGTATAGTAAACCATAGGCAAGCATTGTAAAGCACAGAGAGGTCTGGTAAAGCATAGGGAAGCATTGTAAAGCACAGAGAGGTCTGGTAAAGCATAGGGAAGCATTGTAAAGCACAGAGAGGTCTGGTAAAGCATAGGGAAGCATTGTAAAGCACAGAGAGGTCTGGTAAAGCATAGGGAAGCATTGTAAAGCACAGATAGGTCTGGTAAAGCATAGGGAAGCATTGTAAAGCACAGAGAGGTCTGGTAAAGCATAGGGAAGCATTGTAAAGCACAGAGAGGTCTGGTAAAGCATAGGGAAGCATTGTAAAGCACAGAGAGGTCTGGTAAAGCATAGGGAAGCATTGTAAAGCACAGAGAGGTCTGGTAAAGCATAGGGAAGCATTGTAAAGCACAGAGAGGTCTGGTAAAGCATAGGGAAGCATTGTAAAGCACAGAGGTCTGGTAAAGCATAGGGAAACATTGTAAAGCACAGAGGTCTGGTAAAGCAAACCCTGTTCTGGCTAACAAAAAAAAAAAAAAAATTGACAGATCCCGAAACTCACAGCCAGTATTGTAGGTCAGTATCCTGCAGTCTGGCTGTGATTCGGATTCACACAGACCATACACAGTATGCAAGAATAACCATCTGATGCAATACCAGATCAAATCAGAGGTGTGTGTGGTAAAGCATAGGGAAGCCTTGTATATAATAATAATAATAATAATAATAATAATAATAATAATAATAAATTAATAAATAATAATAATAGTCACTAATAAATAATATTATCAGTGATTAAAATAATTTAATAAATAATAAATATAACCCAAATTATACAGTGAAACCTCTATTATCCGAACAGCCCCGTTCTGCACTGTTCGGAGCTGTTCGGCGCTGTTCGGATCTGTTTGGCGCTGTTCGGAGCTGTTTGGCGCTGTTCGGAGCTGCTCAGCTGTTCGGCGCTGCTCGGAGCTGGCCCAGATGGTCAGTGTTTTTTCAGGCTGCGCAGGGCTCGGTACACTGACAGTATGAAGCTATGGAAGTTGCGAAGGAGGATGTAGCTCCCGACGCGGCGCTCCGACTCTCCGCTCAACCCCCCCAGGAAGGGCTGATGAGAGGACGGGCCCCCCTCCTCATCGGGGTAGCTAACCAGGGGCAGCTCAAGAGACAGCATCTGAGAGAAGAGAGGAGATAGGGGTGAGAGGAGAGGAGAGAGAGAGAGAGACATATAGGGGTCATCACAGACACAGAGAGAGAGAGAGGGGGATCACAGAGGAGAGAAGAGCGAGAGAGACAGATAGGGGTCATCACAGACACAGACACAGAGAGAGAGGTGTCACAGACACACGCACACACACACACACACACACACACACACACACACAGCAGAGTAGTGGAGAGCGCCCCCTACCTGCTGGTGTATTTGTTGCAGGAGGTCCTTGGCGTCGTGGGAGAGCATCTCCACGTGATGGCGCTGCGCTGGCTCCACATGTTCCTGAACCACAGGGAGGAAACTGCGATACAAACGCAAACCAGCGTGAATCTGGGCCAGACAGCTCTCCTGAGGGGGGGGGGGGGGGGGGGGGGGGGGGGGGGGGGGGGGGAAGTCAGTCTCTGCTATGGATTCACAAGACAAGTCTGTCCAATGTTACATACAAACGAAACATTCACAGCCTGCAGGAATTACCTTCAAACCAAGACATGCAAGAGTACTTTAAACAAACACAGATTCAGCAAGCTGGACTATTGATTTACTTTGTATTTATGAGTGAGGTACCAAGTGAGGGAGTGAGAGAGTGAGTAAGGGAGTGAGAAGGAGGAGGAGAGAGTGAATGAGGGAGTGAGAGAGTGAGTAAGGGAGTGAGAAGGAGGGGGAGAGTGAGTGAGGGAGTGAGAAGGAGGGGGAGAGTGAATGAGGGAGTGAGAGAGCGAGTAAGGGAGTGAGAAGGAGGGGGAGAGTGAATGAGGGAGTGAGAGAGCGAGTAAGGGAGTGAGAAGGAGGAGAGGAAGGAGTGAGAGAGTGAGTAAGGGAGTGAGAAGGAGGGGAGAGAGGGAATGAGGGAGTGAGAGAGCGAGTAAGGGAGTGAGAAGGAGGGGGAGAGTGAATGAGGGAGTGAGAAGGAGAGAGAGTGAGTGAGGGAGTGAGAAGGAGGGGGAGAGTGAATGAGGGAATGAGAGCGAGTAAGGGAGTGAGAAGGAGGGGGAGAGTGAATGAGGGAGTGAGAGAGCGAGTAAGGGAGTGAGAAGGAGGGGGAGAGTGAATGAGGGAGTGAGAGAGCGAGTAAGGGAGTGAGAAGGAGGGGGAGAGAATGAGGGAGTGAGAGAGCGAGTAAGGGAGTGAGAAGGAGGGGGAGAGTGAATGAGGGAGTGAGAGAGCGAGTAAGGGAGTGAGAAGGAGGGGGAGAGTGAATGAGGGAATGAGAGAGCAAGTAAGGGAGTGAGAAGGAGGGGGAGAGTGAATGAGGGAGTGAGAGAGCAAGTAAGGGAGTAAGAAGGAGGGGGAGAGCGAGTAAGGGAGTGAGAAGGAGGGGGAGAGTGAATGAGGGAGTGAGAGAGCGAGTAAGGGAGTGAGAAGGAGGGAGAGAGTGAATGAGGGAGTGAGAGAGCGAGTAGGGGAGTGAGAAGGAGGGGGATAGTGAATGAGGGAATGAGAGAGCGAGTAAGGGAGTGAGAAGGAGGGGGAGAGTGAATGAGGGAGTGAGAGAGCGAGTAATGGAGTGAGAAGGAGGGGGGAGAGTGAATGAGGGGTAGAGAGTGAATGAGAGAATGAGGGAGAGGGTGACAGCTTGAAAAGAAAAGATGAGAATCACAGTCTCCCAGCTATTAACATCCCCCCCTTCACAGCAGAGACCCCTGCGATTTATTTGCTCTGAGTTTCAGGCTGTGCTCACCACGTGGATTTTGGAGAGACACTCCCTGAGAGGGGTGCTGGGGACCTGCAGCCGGCTCTCCATCACTCCCAGATCCGAGTCCGAGGGGAGCTGCAGTGCCTGTTTGCAGATAGAGGGGGGCAGAGAGGTTAGCCACAGACCTGACAAACGGGTCCCCTCTCTGTGCTTCCCTATGCTTTACCAGACCTCTCTGTGCTTTACAATGCTTCCCTATGCTTTGCCAGACCTCTCTGTGCTTTACAATGCTTCCCTATGCTTTACCAGACCTCTCTGTGCTTTATAATGCTTCCATATGCTTTACCAGACCTCTCTGTGCTTTACAATGCTTCCCTATGTTTTACATTGTGAGAAATTTTCTATCCTGCTAGTAAGCAGACACACACCCACAGCCCTGCTCCCTCCTCCCTGCTCCCTGATCCCTCCTCCCTCTTCCCTCCTCCCTGCTCCCTGATCCCTGCTCCCTGCTCCCTGCTCCCTGATCCCTCCTCCCTGCTCCCTCCTCCCTGATCCCTGATCCCTGCTCCCTCCTCCCTCCTCCCTCCTCCCTCCTCCCTCCTCCCTCCTCCCTGATCCCTCCTCCCTGATCTCTTATCCCTCCTCCCTCCTCCCTCCTCCCTGATCCCACGGCCCCCCCAGGCTGGTACTCACGTGGAGCTGGCTCTGGATTTTGCTTGTCAGATCAAAGCTGTTGGCAACAAACTTCTGGAAGTCCGGGTCCTCCAAGGAAAATCCTACTTCTCCAGAAAACTCCGTCAGGGGTGCAGCGCAGGTCAGAACTACAGCCAGAGACAGGATCCCAGCGAGGAGCGACAGCGCTGGAGAGAGGGGAGAGTGTTATAGGAATCCAGGACAGGCAGGCAGGGGCATGCAGACACGGAGACGCTGAGACACTGAGACACTGAGACACAGACACACTTGGCTTTGCAAGGAACAGCTGGCTAGTCACAGTTAATTTACAGTTATTTTACAACAGATATTTGATCTTTGCAACTATCTACCTATATACCCATTACTCCATCAAACTGGCTAATTAACTATTTTGTCTCTCTGTCTCTCTGTCGTTATCTGTTACAGTGTGATCACTAGAGATTCAGAGTCAGTTCAGAGCTGGTGCCGAACACTTCTTAGAGAGAGAGAGAGAGAGAGAGAGAGGTGAAGCTACTGTAATACAGTATAACACACACACTGACACACTTAGAGATCCACGCACACACACACACACACACACTTAGAGATCCACGCACACACACACACACACACACTTAGAGATCCACACACACTGACACACTTAGAGAGCCACACACACACCAGCATGATTCGGACAGGATGCCCTGCTGGCTGTCAGCATTGTGCTCCGTCAGTAGCATGCTGTACTCAGAGCACAATGAATGACAGCGAGGTTTAGGTTAACAGAAGCTCAAGTTTGAAAGAGAACTTACTGTGCAGGGAGTTGCTGGAGAGCTGCATGCTGCTTCAAAGATCACTTCCAATGCAGGAGGAGTGCTGTACGATCTCAGGCTCTGTTTCGTTCTCATTTTGACCTGGGCAGTACCTTTATATTGCCTGACGCGATGACATCACTCAGAGTCAGTGGGAAATTCTGCTATTTCAAAACGACACTCTGCAAATCAATAGGACCCCTGGCTCAGAGAACACAAGGGTTCAATGAGTGACTCCAGTAGGGTGGAGCTAACCCAGTTATAGACTTTATAGGTTACAAGACTTTTCAATCAACCCTGCATCATAGTGGGAGCCACTGTAGGGATGCCAGTACCGGTGTGATATGATCAAACTGTCTTGTTTTCGTTGGGATGCTAGTAGCTGCGTAATGCACAAGCTGCAATCTGGACGAGACACAGTTTGGAATAACAGACAATAGGGCATTGCAGCAGTCTATGCTTTCCCCAGGGTGAACCCCCAGATTACCCTGGTTCCCCATGGTTATTAATATGCTTCGTAGAAAAGGAGAGAAGCACACACTCAAGTGCTCTTCGAAATTGCATATCTGTAATTCATAAAAACATGCGCCCAACGTTTCGACACAGAAGTGCCTTCATCAGGGTACAATTCATTTTCATTACCATATACCTCTCTGTGCTTTACAATGCTTCCCTATGCTTTACCAGACCTCTCTGTGCTTTACAATGCTTCCCTATGCTTTACCATACCTCTCTGTGCTTTACAATGCTTCACAATGCTTTACCAGACCTCTCTGTGCTTTACCATGCTTCCCTATGCTTTACCAGACCTCTCTGTGCTTTACAATGCTTCCCTATGCTTTACCAGACCTCTCTGTGCTTTACCATGCTTCCCTATGCTTTACCAGACCTCTCTGTGCTTTACAATGCTTCCCTATGCTTTACCAGACCTCTCTGTGCTTTACAATGCTTCTCTGTGCTTTACCAGACCTCTCTGTGCTTTATAATGCTTCTCTATGCTTTACCAGACCTCTGTGCTTTACAATGCTTCCCTATGCTTTACCAGACCTCTCTGTGCTTTACAATGCTTCCCCATGCTTTACCAGACCTCTCTGTGCTTTACAATGCTTCCCTATGCTTTACCAGACCTCTCTGTGCTTTACAATAGCTTCTCTATGCTTTACCAGACCTCTCTGTGGTTTACAGTGCTTCCCTATGCTTTACCAGACCTCTCTGTGCTTTACAATAGCTTCTCTATGCTTTACCAGACATCTCTGTGCATTACAATGCTTGTTTCTGCTTGAAAGTACTTAAAAACAGCAGTCTATATTCCCAAATTATACTGGAACGAATATAAGGGTTTCAGCTATAGGTATATATATATATTATATATATATATATATATATATATATATATATATATATATATATATATGTATATATATATATATAGGATATATTACCATATATATAATGTGTTACAATGTAATGGATAAGGTATATATCAAAGTGAATCTGTGACAGGCTGTGTTTGGTAATAATGGAACATAAGGAATCTCATTTTCTGTTTTAATAACACCCTTTCACTATTAGATTGTACAATTTCACCAATTGCACCAAGACGGAAATTCGCCCCGGAATCCGATTTTTTTTGGCTCCCCTGCTTTTTCCCCCTCTGTTAAAAAGGACCGTCTTAAAACGTTATAGTTGTTTGACGTCACGGGAGTGAGAGAAAAAGCAGAACGCTGGGGTCAGGCTCTAATGTCACGTGATGCTATACCGAGTAATTCCTTCGAGGATTCGTTCTTGTTTTAGTCTCATTTTATTTATTGATTTATTTATTGCATTTATAGAGCGCTTTTTATACAAAAGTATCGCAAAGCACAGTACAGTACAGAGCAGAAAGACAAACCACAACTCTTTTATATATAGGGTCGCCACCTGGCCCCATAACTCCGGGACACTGTGAGACAGAACAGGATTTTAAACTGAAGGAAATAAACATGTGAATTGAGCCCCAAACCTCTGCTAAATTGATTCTGGTGATTAATTATCTTGAGGCAGCGTGACAATACAATAATAGCTTTTAACAAATGAAATAAATAAATAAATAAATACATCATCAATATTTTTAATTTATTAATAGTTTTAAAAATATATATTTTAAAGTTTCTTTATAGTTTGTAATAGTATATCACCTTCTCCCACTGAAATCATTAATACTGAGCAGCTGTTCTCTATTCCTGACACCAGACAGCGTGAACACTGGATCAGTGTTGTTATTTAATTGGGAGAGTCAATGTAAATTAGGGCTATATATTACTAATTAATAGGATATAAATAGCATATTTTAAATATCGAGAACTGAAATATAATTTTGTACAAAATAAAAATAAATCTCTTGAATAAACCTACACATACGTTTATTCAAGATGCTTTTTTTTTTTTTGTAAGATTTGTTTGATCACAATGATTCTGATAATTAAGAACCAGTATAAATTAAGCAAGTGCTTAGAGCTCAATTCACGTGTTTATTGCTTTCAGTTTAAGGGCAATTTAAAAACTTAAAGTGCGTTTTTAGTCTTGACGGTCCCAGCTTCCCTGACAAACGAAGGCGGCAGAGCCTGGCAGAATGCTCTCCAAGGAAAAGCATTCCCTCCTCTACCCCAGGAATAACCAGCAGCCCTCCGCATCCTGTGATCTCAGAGTGCGGTCTGAAAGATGACTCCGGGGTCAGTAACTCCTACAAATAACTCGGGGCTTGTAAAGTAACAGCAGAATCTTACACTCGACCCTATAGTGCACAGGGAGCCAATGCAGAGTCCGGAACGCGGCTAACATGCGCACGGTTCTGGTTTTAGTCAGAATTCTAGCGACGCTATTCTGAACAAGCTACACGACAATAATACATTGTAGAAGAAAATACTCTATTTACTAACCCCATGTTCTGCTATAGGAGGGGAAAACCATGTCCAATTGTTATGTGTTTCAACAGCATGACTTTGTTTGTTTTTTTTTTCCCCAGGAGAGTGTGATTCAAAACTTAAACGCAAAACAAACTTAAAGGGGAAATAAAGGTACACTGGCATCTTCAAAATTGCAAAATACTTTTTTTTTTGTGAGTGTTTGAGGTCGGGATTCGTCATTACTTGCCTCACTCATCAAATCCATTCACTCCAATATGACGCTTTCAGATCTGGGTGTTCAAACAACAGACACGAGTCATTTCACAACATTAAAATGAAATACCAATGAAATTTACTCACAGTTTATACTTAATAACATTTAGATCCAGTCTAACACAGGCATTTTATCAGCGCTGTCGTGTTAATGTAATGCCGGACACATGCTGTGCCACCCCGAGCACCACCTGCAGAACAGAGACCTCTGCTGGTCATTATTATTATTATTATTATTAGTTATTTATTATCTGCTTATTATTATACTATGTTTTTTAAAATTGCTGCCAAAAGTAGTTTAAAATCATCAGGGCTGAAGGAAGGCAGTTGTTATATAAATATTATTTTATGATTGTTTAGAGAAAGGGAAACGGTTATAGTTTATTTCTTCTGAGTTTATGAAAGCCGCCTCAACGCTGGTGGAAAGGCGGAGCCCCTCACACGCTGCAAGATTGCTTATTTTTGTAGCTCTGTGTTTTGTTTGTATCGTTGCCATTTATTGATATTATTATCATTTGTTACTTTGTAATATTTACTTATGCTGAAAACTTGCTTCTGTTTTAACCGACACACAAAACGCGTTGAGATCTTGTGAGAGGCTGTATATAAATAAAACGCACCGTGAGAGGCTGTATATAAATAAAACACACTGTGAGAGGCTCTATATAAATAAAACACACTGTGAGAGGCTCTATATAAATAAAAGAGACACTGAGAGGCTGTATATACAAGGTGGTTAGAAATTAAGTTTACTATGAGATATGGGGCATTGATTTATATAAACAGAATTAATTGAAATTTTTAAAACCAGAGTATAAATCTTTTTTTTTTTTTTAATAGTTCAATGACACAATGGTGCAACCCCTCCCAGGTCACACAATACCATCGATGAGCGATCAATACAGGAGCCTCGCCGCTGGAGGGGAAGGGTGTTCAGAGTGAGAATCTGTCCCCAGCACTGTCCTCGCCTCCCTCAACAGCAAACTGCAAGATTAGGCAGACCTCCATGTCTTTCTTTCTCTGCAGACTGCACTCACTCTTGGTAGATTGCGTGCGTGTGTGTACATATCTATAGAAAATGAGTGGATGACGGGATCAAACTCTGGAAAGCTTCCTCTCTGCTCAGCAGCCTAGACTCTATAAAGATCACTGACTTTACTCATCAATTAAAGCAGCTGTGCTGCAATGCTAGGTCCCAGCACAGAGTCCCCCTCATCAAGGAGAGAGGCGCTCACAGACCACACAAGTCTGACTGGCAACACCCTTCACAAGATTAAAAAACAAAACAAAAACACAACAATAACCAAGAAGGGATCTGAAGGGAGGAGACAGAAAGAGAGGTCCGTCCGTGCGGGCAGGCGTCCCCCCCGAGGATCATGGGAAGCTGTCGTCGTCATCCTCCGCCATCTCCTTCGCGAACTCCAGGTCCTGCTGCTCCCGCTCCCGTCGCTCCTGACACGGGAGAGAGACAGGAATGGATACAGACTCGCTGTTAACAACACGCGCTTTCCAGATAGGGAATAGTGCATGGGGAGCTTGTGTGACAGGAGCCAGGACTGCACACCCGAGGGGACTGACGGTTATTACATGAACCATCAACTGATTGAGCCCATTGAGAAACATACTGCTCACCAGTTACTATATTTACACACACACATATACACACACATATACACACACACAGTATATGTATATTATTGTGGTGTGTGGTGACCATATAATATACACACACACACACACATATACACACACACATATATAAATATATATATACACACACATATATATATATATACACACACACAATAGATATATGTGTGGTTATATATATGTGTACCACCCACATGACAACATATACTATATATATATATATACACACACACACACACAACACACATATATATATATATGAATACACACACACCGATTATATATATATATATTATATATATATATATAATACATACATACACACACACACACACACACACATATGCTTGAATTCATGAATGCATATTTATTAGTTTCAAATTAAGTATAATTTATACATTTTTTTGGCAGGGGCGTACACAAGTTTTAAATGACGAATCAGTTTTAATGTAAATCTCTCCCTCTCACCTCTGCAGATTCCAGGTCTTTGTTGTATGATTTGGGTGGGAATCGCATCGCCTGCAACAAGAAGCAGCAGCAGACTTTAAAATTAAACTTGACACAAAAAAATAAATAACAGGGAAAGACTATTCTCTAGTGCACTGGCACCACCTGCTGTGAAGAAAATGCATTACAGCACAAACTTTTGGAATTATAAATAAAATAAATACTACAATAAATATATATAAAAAAACAAAAAACAAAACAACAACAACTGTTGGTTTCAGCCCTGTATCGGACAGACAGACAGGATACCTTGACAGACATGTTGTGGATGTCCAGGCAGAATGAGATCCTCTGGTGGAAGGCGACCTGGGGCTCCCTCGTCCTGTAGATATCGATGGTCTCTTTGGATTGCACGAAGCCCTTCTCGTGGTTGATGCTGGCCTCGATCACGCCGTCTCGGATTGCCTGGGGGGGGGGGGGGGGGGGGGGGGGGGGGTTAGGGTTGTGTCAGCAGCAGTTGTGATGCAGAGCTCACCCTCCTAGTCTCTAAGTCGCTTTGGATAAAAGCATCTGCTAAATAACGAGTTAAGAAAGAAACACCCCTGCATTATAAAACAGATAGCTGGATAGGAACTGTGCCTGCAGTGAATGAAGCTGCTGTAACTGAGGTGAGTTGCCCACTCCATTTTAGGTGCTCCCATACCTTGGCCACGATGAATTCGGCGTCCTCTGGACTGTCCAGCTGCAGCTTCTGTGCGATATCGGAGAGAGAGATCCGGGAATAGGACAGGCTGATCATCCGGACTCCTGGGAGACAGCAGCAGGTAAGAACGATGCCGGCAGAAACCACAAGAGACATTAAACAGAACGAGAGCTACAGCCTTCATGTCTTACAAGCCTTGCATTACAATTTATAAAGAAGTCATGGGATCAAGTAGCCCAGGTGTTGCAGGTCTAAGTTTACCTGATCGATCAGAGGGGGGTGTGTGTGTGTGCGCGTCTTTTCTCTCAGGTGTGTGTTTACCCGTCTTGATGACTTTGTGCCTCAGGTGTGTGTGTGTTCACTGTTTACCTGTCTTGACGACTTTGTGTCTCAGGTGTGTGTTTACCTGTCTTGATGACGCTGTGTCTCAGGTGTGTGTGTTTACCTGTCTTGATGACGTTGTGTCTCAGGCGGATGATCAGAGTGTTTGTCCCGTCAGTCCGGAACTTCTCCCCAAACTTCTCCAAGGCCTGGCTGAACTTGGCCAAGTTCCCCATCCGCACAGCTGCGTGGAAAAACAAACTGTGAGCGAGTGTGTGAGTGCTTACACACACACACACACACACACACACACAATACAGAAAGGGGAGCATTATAGGAAGCAGCAGTCCTAGTTACCCTGGGTGAGCAGGAAGTATGGCATGAGAGATCTCTTGAGAGACGGCTGTCTGAACTGCAGCCTGTCAGGAATCTCCCCCAGAAGCAACTCCACCACGATCAGGAGCTTGTGTACCTGCATGGGGGGGGGGGGTTATAAAGATGTCACCACCAGTAGTGTTGTGTACTCTCCCCCCTCCCCCAATAAGACACCTCACAACATTAATGTAAAACCTGGCCTGGCTCAAACTGCAATGGGAGTCTCATTTTTATTAAACTCTGGTTTCCATCCTTGTGTGGTTAATGGTATAGTGGGGCTGGTGCAGTGGTGCGACTCACAGTCTGTTTGAACCCCATGGCCGTGTGCTGGGGGGCTTTCCTCAGGGCGTTAGTGAGGGTCCTGCGCTCCTCCGAGTACTCCAGCTGGATCGCCTTGATACGACCTGGGAGGGAGAGAGGCTAGTGGAAGCACGCACACACACACCCACACTCACAGACAGTGTCGTAGAGGCACACAGACAGACTCTCTCACTGACCGGTGTAGTAGACACACACACAGACTCTCTCACTGACCGGTGTGACACACACACAGACACACACACTAACCGGTGTAGTAGAGGTACCGAGCCCACTCATTGTTGTTGGCCAGTTCCGGGAACACTGACTTGGAGACGAGCTTCTCGGCCTGGTCGTACAGGCTGTACTGCAGGTAGTTCCGCAGCAGCAGGTTCAGCAGCGTGGCCTGGCTGTCCGCGTCGTGCCGCAGCGTGGCCGTCCTCAACCGGCCATGGAGGAAACTGGGGGAAGAGAGTTTAAAATATTTGTTCAATTCAACACGCCTGCGCGTTTGCTGCAGTAAGTCGGAATCGCGGCCGAAGGTGCTGACCTGCGCACGATGTCCAGCTTGCTCTGGAACTCGTAGACCTGCGAGTGGTAATAGTAGCATTTGGCCGCTATCAGGTCCAGGGCCCGGCGGTTCTGAGAGCTGATCTTCTGAAGGAGCTCGTCAGAGACCTTCTGTGCCTAGGGGCGAGACAGAAGGGGTGAGTGTCACAACGTGGAGCAGGCTGAGAAAGGGGAGCCGCGAGTCTGGTGTGCGTGATCCATACCTCTGCATAGCGCTTGTTGTTGGTGAGGTACACCACCAGGAGGAGCTGCAGGTAAGCCTCCACCTCCGGTAGGAGAGGAGCCACGGTGGCCTTGCCGGTCCTGGGGCGGAACGGTACCTCTCCCTCCGTGTCCATCGGCTGCAGGAAACAGAACCACAACTCAAGCACTTCCTCAAGACATCTCTCGGGGACAATAGCAATAACAGCCAATCTACTGAAGCAAGCAGAAGCTAGAATGTATGGGAAGCTAATACAAGACGAGTCAACTTTATCTGGCAACTTTAGTTTGCTTGTATGTGTGCTTCAGGGCTGGAAACAAAGACTCCCGTTGCACAGCAGTCTGATCCATTCCTGGTTTTACGACAAGTTTAGCAAGACACACCTGAGCTTGTTACCTGTGCACTGCGGCTAATCAAGCTGGTAGCAAAACCTGGAATGGGTGAAACTGCAGGAGTCTTCTTGCCATCCCTGTGCACGCATCTGCGAACTGGCATGTAGCGCCTGTGTTACTGTCCTTGTCCTTGTATGCTGGCGGGTGCGTGTTCTTCCGCTGTACCTCCTCGAGGAAGCTCAGCAGGAACTCCCTGCTCGCTGGGTTGGAGGTGAAGAAGCCGGACACGGCCTTGTGCAGCACGCTAGGGTTGAGCCGGCGGCTGGTGGATGGGAGCGCTCTCAGGGCCCGCAGCACGAAGCGAGGCTCCTTCCCGGACACGGCCTTCTCAATGTGCCTCACATGCTCCCTGACATCTGCAGGGAGAAGGATGTGGAATTGGGAAAGGGAAGAGGAGAAACAGGAATTCCAGGTGGCACACTGGCAACGGATTTTAAAATAGAATGCAAATTGACCCGACCCGACCCCGTCGCTTTGCATAGCGTCTGTTAAATGACTAATTCATAATAATAATAACAATAATAATAATAATAAGTAGAGTTATTCTGTGTTGTTTTGTGTTTATTTCTTTGTTCGCGAAGTTATTCTGTGTTGTTTTGTGTTTATTTCTTTGTTCCCGAAGTTAGTCTGTGTTGTTTTGTGTTTATTCCCGTTTTGTGTTATTCTTTGTTGTTATTCTGTGTTGTTTTGTGTTTATTCCCGAAGTTATTCTGTGTTGTTTTGTGTTTATTCCCGAAGTTATTCTGTGTTGTTTTGTGTTTATTTCTTTGTTCCCGAAGTTATTCTGTGTTGTTTTGTGTTTATTTCTTTGTTCCCGAAGTTATTCTGTGTTGTTTTGTGTTTATTCCCGAAGTTATTCTGTGCTGTTTTGTGTTTATTTCTTTGTTCCCGAAGTTATTCTGTGTTGTTTTGTGTTTATTCCCGAAGTTATTCTGTGTTGTTTTGTGTTTATTTCTTTGTTCCCGAAGTTATTCTGTGTTGTTTTGTGTTTATTCCCGAAGTTATTCTGTGTTGTTTTGTGTTTATTCCCGAAGTTATTCTGTGTTGTTTTGTGTCTGTGTTGTTTTGTGTTTATTCCCGAAGTTATTCTGTGCTGTTTTGGGTTTATTCCCGAAGTTATTCTGTCTCCCTCCGTTTATTTCTTTGTTCCCGAAGTTATTCTGTGTTGTTTTGTGTTTATTCCCGAAGTTATTCTGTGCCGCGGTTTATTTCTTTGTTCCCGAAGTTATTCTGTGTTGTTTTGTGTTAGTTATTCTGTGTTGTTTTGTGTTTATTCCCGAAGTTATTCTGTGTTGTTTTGTGTTTATTTCTTTGTTCCCGAAGTTATTGTTGTTGTTGTTTTGTTGTTGTTTGTATTGATATCCAGTCTCTCATTACTCTGTTTACAATGACCCGCAAGTTATCTGTGGAGTTTTGGTTTATTCACGAAGTTATTCTGTGTTGATAGCAGTTCGAGTCCCGCAGACCAGAGCTGACGAGCGCAGAGTTGGATGCCATGGTAACTAGACTCAATTACTCCATGATGTCATTTATACACGGTCATCGTGGCATTGAGTCTGTATATCCATTTCATTGTAATATATTATGATATTAGAGTCACACTGTATTTGTGTAACACACGCGAGTCGCCTCTAGCATCGGAGAATCTGTTTCTGCAAAATTCTCTCCTGATTTGATGATGTCTTTAATGAACTCGTGTGGTTTTTATCAACATTTTGCAGAAATTAGCTTGTCTTGAGGAATAGCGCAATCTGAAAGAAAGAGAAGAAATGATGAAATAATCTGGAAATGAAAGACGGGATTGGCTTTCCGTGGAAACAAGCTTCCTTCGGCGTGTTCCGGAATACTGTTGCCCAGGAGATGAGCCGAAGGTTCCGGTGTGGAGAGCAATACCTGAGACACCAGGGGCTCCCCGTTCGGCTTGCCCGCTGCGTTCCCTCCGGCGGCTCTGGGGCCTTCTCTCGCCGCTTCGCCGCGGTTTCCTTCATGTCTGGGGGTGTGTGGTTGTTGTTGTTGTTGTGTTATTAATGTTTAATTGATATCCAGTCTCTCATTACTCTGCTCACAATGACCCGCAAGGGATCACGGGAGACAGGCATCACCAGTAGCCCGATAGCAGTTCGAGTGCGCAGACCAGAGCTGACGAGCGCAGAGTTGGATGCCATGGTAACTAGACTCAATTACTCCATGATGTCATTTATACACGGTCATCGTGGCATTGAGTCTGTATATCCATTTCATTGTAGCCTATTAGAGTCTGCTCTGTGCTGGTGGAGCAGACGCGAGTCGCCTCTAGCAAAGGGAGGCTGTTTCTATAATTCTCTGAACAGCCTCCCTCGTGTGGTTTTTATGCTCTGTGCTGGTCTTGAGCAGAGCGCAAGAGAAAGAAAGAGAAGGGAGGCTGCTTATACTCTCTGAACAGCCTTTCCCTCTGCTCTGTGCTGGTGGAGCAGAGGAAGTAGACAGAGAAAAGGGAGGCTGCTATACTCTCTGAACAGCCTCCCTCTGCTCTGTGCTGGTGGAGCAGAGATCCCAAGAGAACATTACTGGGGAGTTGATTCCAGACCCTCACAAAAGGGAGGCTCCTATATACTCTCTGAATGCCCCACCCTCTGCCCCTTGTGCTGGTGGAACTGTTCAGCTGAAAGAGTATACGATTGCCTCCTTTTCTCTTCCTCTTCCTGTGCTCCTCCAGCTCAGCATTGTGTACAGTGCAGCTGCATTTCTTTTTAATTTGCAATGTGATCTAGCGGGGTTACACGACACCCTCCTGCACCTCGCATTACCCTGTAGTGTAACCGACTCCCGTGGCCCGTGGAGACGCCTCTCTCTCGTGTAACACAATCCTAGCAGCTTCTCATTCAGTTCTGTGCGGTGAATTGTTTGAGGCTCTGGTATAAATTGACCTCCAATCACCCTGGCAGGTTTCATGACGGCATTACACTTGCTTTGAATTACTTGTTTGTTGACGCACCCGCCACTAAACTCAGAAAGGGTTCAGCTGGTCCAGAAAGCAGCTGCCAGGCTGCTTCACACACACTACCCTGCTTTCTCAGCACACTACCCTGCTTCACACACATTACCCTGCTTCACACACACACACTACCCTGCTGGTTTCACAGCACACTACCCTGCTTCACACCACCCTACCCTGCTTGTTTCCTTGCATCCCACTACCCTGCTTTTCTCAGACACACTACCCTGAAATCTTCACACACACTACCCTGCTTTCACACACACACACTACCCTGCTTCAAAAACATCAAGCAAGTTAGTTACCCTGCTCTCCCACACACACTACCCTGCTGTTACCATCAGGCACACTACCCTGCTTCATACACATATACTACCCTGCTTCACACACCTGGTTCACCCTTTTTGTGGATCGGTATTACGTTTGCAATTTTCCAGTCTGTCACACACCTGTGTACCCTGCTTCTTGCACACACTACTTCTTTCATTGCTTTGAGTACTACTGGGAGGATCACATCTACCCTGTTTATTTTCACAGCTCCTAGTACCTTTAACACTTCTGCCTCAGTTATGCTAAAGTTATTTAAAACTGGATAGGAACTGGATGACATGTGGGGCATGTTGTCAGTATCCCCTTTTTAAAAACTTGTGAAAAGTAATCATTTAACATATTTGCTATTTTTTTTTCTTCCTCTACGATTTTGCCATTTGTATCTCTTAAACATTGAATCTCCTCTTTGAACCCTTGCTGTTGTAATATTGGAAAAACATTTTGGAATTGGTTTAGCTCCCTTAGCAATGTTCATTTCTATTTCTCTCTGCCTTTCTAACACTTTTTGACATTACCCTGCTCTTTCTGTGTACTTTCTTTTTGGTCCTTTTTTTTTTTTTAATGCTCTGTAAAGTGCCACGCTGAATATTTACCTGAGACACCAGGGGCTCCCCGTTCAATAAGCGTTAGCCTGCTTTAAACAAACAAACCAACAAACCAAACTCAGTGTGTGTGTGTACCCTGTGTTCTGTACACACACACTACCCTGTGTGCCTCTTATTCTCTGAACACACTACCCTGCTCTTCACACACACTACCCTGCTTCACACACACACACTACCCTGCTTCTGGTGGAGCACACTCTCTGAACAGCCTACCCTGCTGTGCTTCTGTTCACACACACTACCCTGCTTTCTCTTCACACTCCCCTGCTCCTCCAGCTCAGCATTGTGTACAGTGCAGCTGCGTTTCTTTTTAATTTGCAATGTGATCTAGCGGGGTTACACGACTACCCTCCTGCACCTCGCATTACCCTGTAGTGTAACCGACTCCCGTGGCCCGTGGAGACGCCTCTCTCTCGTGTAACACAATCCTAGCAGCTTCTCATTCAGTTCCCTGCGGTGAATTGTTTGAGGCTCTGGTATAAATTGACCTCCAATCACCCTGGCAGGTTTCATGACGGCATTACACTTGCTTTGAATTACTTGTTTGTTGACGCACCCGCCACTAAACTCAGAAAGGGTTCAGCTGGTCCAGAAAGCAGCTGCCAGGCTGCTTCACACACACTACCCTGCTTTCTCAGCACACTACCCTGCTTCACACACACTACCCTGCTTTCGCACACACACTACCCTGCTTCACACACACACTACCCTGCTTCACACACACACTACCCTGCTTCACACACACTACCCTGCTTCTCACACACTACCCTGCTTTCACACACACTACCCTGCTTCACACACACACTACCCTGCTTCACACACACTACCCTGCTTTCTCAGCACACTACCCTGCTTCACACACACTACCCTGCTTCACACACACTACCCTGCTTCACACACACACACTACCCTGCTTCACACACCTTACCCTGCTTCGCACACACACTACCCTGCTTTCTCAGCACACTACCCTGCTTCACACACACTACCCTGCTTTCACACACACACTACCCTGCTTCACACACCCCTACCCTGCTTCGCACACACACTACCCTGCTTTCTCAGCACACTACCCTGCTTCACACACACTACCCTGCTTCACACACCTTACCCTGCTTCGCACACACTACCCTGCTTTCTCAGCACACTACCCTGCTTCACACACCTTACCCTGCTTCGCACACACTACCCTGCTTTCTCAGCACACTACCCTGCTTCACACACCTTACCCTGCTTCGCACACACTACCCTGCTTTCTCAGCACATTACCCCAGTGCTCAGGTCCTGACACTGGTTACCAGCAAGTTTCCAAATTCATTTTAAAGTCATCGTAATAACTTATAAAGTCCTTCATGGATCAGTTCCATCCTCTCTCCCGAGAACTGCTAACCCTGTGTATTCCTGTTTGTTCCTTGAGATTAAACTGCACAGCTCCAAAAACCGTGTTAAACCAGCCGGAAGTTTTTGCTATGTTGCTCCTCGTTTGTGGACTCGGTTCCGGTCGATATTGGGCAGGTTGAAGTGTCAGTTGAAAGCATGCTGTTATGTGATTGGTGGTATCTGGAGTGGCGCGCTTGGTTTTAAGTTTGGGCACAGTGCTCTGGGGTGCTGTGGCTGGAAGGGCGCTCTGTTACAGGACTTTTTAAATTCATTGCTCTGCCTATGAGTTACCCGAACCCTGACCCCCTGACTCAGAATGCTGTAACGTTGAGATTCCTGGACCCTTTCTTTGTTGGCTTGCTTTTAATCATGTTACAGGAACCTACGTGATAACATTTTCCTATCCAGTCCATTTTCAAGCAATTCTGTAGCGTCATGGTCTAAGGTTTGTTTGAGCGCTATATTCAACCTATTTAATAATTACACAGAGACACACAGACACACACACACACAGACACAGACACACAAACACACACACACACACACACGTCATTTAAAACTGTTTTTATTTGGGGCATAACAGCCATCAACAAGAAACAGGATAGTTTTTCATTTGTGCATGTGGCTGTGTGTGTGTGTGTGTGTGTGTGTGTCAGTGTTTGTAGATGTGTGTGTGTGTGTGTGTGTGTGTGTGTGTGTGTGTGTGTGTGTGTGTGTGTGTGTGTGTGGTGTGTGTGTGTGTGTGTGTGTGTGTGTGTGTGTGTGTGTGTGTGTGTGTTGTGTGTGTGTGTGTGTGTGTTGTGTGTGTGTGTGTGTGTGTGTGTGTGTGTGTGTGTGTGTGTGTGTGTGTGTGTGTGTGTGTGTGTGTGTGTGTGTGTGTGTGTGTGTGTCGGTGTTTGTTGATGTGTGTTTGTGTTCCTCATGTTTTTATTATCGTTGTTGTTATAATTATTATTTTAAGGCAGTTGAAATCCTCTTCACAGTTCTGTGCACCTGTTGCTGTGAGAATGAATTCAAGGTTTTCCAAGCATGCTCCCCCACCCCCCCGGAAATGAAGAATTCAATGCTGTACAGGAATCTGATTATCAGAGCAATCTGGAAAACATGGAGCCAGTGGCATGGATTCAGTGCAGGCTGGCCTAAAGAGAATGCGGGATTCCAGTCCTGGTTTTAGTTCAAAACCTGCTCCTGATTTCAGCGCTGCTGTGTTCCAATTTTTATTTTACAATCACCGCTGTGTTCCAGCACATCTAAGACACAGCCTTTTGGTCATTTTACTACATAAAATAGGCTACATAATAATAACTGATAATAATAACTAAATAATAATAATAACTAAGTCTCTGCTGCAAGCTGATGAAGAAAATAACCCACCCAGTCACATGGGTAACATTTGAGTTGCCACTGCCTTTGGAAAAGAGCTAAACCAATCAGAGCCTGAGCTTTGAGCAATTGGTGCGGGCAGAGGCGGCCCCGCCCATTCTAGACATGGGCCAATCATATAGGGTGGCGTAGCGCCGCCCATTCCAGAACAAGAACAATCAAGCAGGCACTGAAGAGTTCCGCCCACATCCTTGATCCTAGTAAAAGCACAGCAAAGTGTTTCTGCGCCCCCCCACCTCCTCACACCACAGTGCTGATGGTCAAGGACTCTTCAGATTTGCTCTGGAGCCCTGGCAGGCTCTTGAGATACTCCAGGTGGCGCCGCGTGTCGTCCTGGTTCTGCCGCACGTAGTGGACGAGGTAGGCGATGACCATGGCGAACCAGCCGAACATGGTGACCAACATTGCCACGTCCGTGGTCCTGCGAGCCATGTTGCACAGGTCCACGTCGTGGGCCAGCAGCAGGAAGGGCATGCCAGCGTGCTCCTCGGGCACGGCCGTCTCGCACACCATGCCTGCCAGCGAGGCCGGCTCCAGCTCCAGGGAGGGAACCACGTGCTGCAGCTCGCAGTCGCAGTGCCACGGGTTGTGGGAGAGGTTGGCGCGAGAGCGCAGGCTGCCCACAGCCTCCCTGTTCAGAGACATCAGCCTGAAAGGAAAGAAAAAATACAAACATAAATTCAGAAGACAAGATGGGAATAAGAGCCGTTACAGAGCTGATTAATCAGAGCGATCTGGAAAACACGGAGCCTGTGGAATGGATTCAGGGCATCTGGGATTCCAGTGCTGGTTTTAGTTAGCTTACTGTACTTGTAAATGGCACTGTGCAGCTCTAATCCCAGTACTGACGCATACCTCCAGTGTGATCCATGACAAGTCAATAAATCCCTACAAGCAGTCCATTCCTGAGCTTGTTACTTATACACACTGGGGCTAATCAAGCGCCTAGTAAAACCTGGAACGGATGAAACTGCTCTGCAGTGGGAGTATGATTCCCCTCCGTTTGTAACCCCGCTGTACCGGTTGGCGGAGAGGTCCAGTCGCTGCAGTCGCTCCTCCAGGCCGTGGAAGGCCCCGCTCTCCAGCTTGGCGATGGCGTTGTGGGACAGGTCCAGCTCGGCCAGCAGGGGGAGCCCCTCGAAGGCGTGGGCAGAGACAGCAGCGATGTGGTTAAAGTCCAGGTAGAGCCTCAGGGTATCGTTGGGCAGGTCCCGGGGCACCTCCCCCAGCCCGGCGTGGCTGCAGCGCACGGTCCGCCCGCCCCCAGCCCCCGCCTCGGAGCAGTAACAGCCCTTGGAGCAGCTGGTGGAGGCGTGGTGGAAGCACAGAGTCATGAGAACGGAGCTGTGCAGCAGGAGCAGGCACAGAGCCACGGAGTGACGCAGGAGCCAGACCGGCAGCGGCATTGTGGGATACTGGCATACTCCTACGGGGAGGACTGGAGCATCAGGGAGGGGAGGGGCTGAGAGGCCGGAGGGGGGAGAAAGACACGCCCTGTTGTGGGAAGAGGGAGCCAATCACGGGGGTGACTGGTAAAAGAGAGAGGCGAAGACAGAGAGGGGGGGTTAGTATTGAGAAGTGATACACGTTTATACACAAGAATGAATTTAATAATAGAAATAATATACAAGTTAAATGTCCTGAGATCAGGCTCTCAATTCTCATTCAGTTAGCAAGGGAGGGGTCTGCTGATGTACCTTCCATCATTTCACCACAGTAATCTAAACAGTCAGAAAGAGGGAGCGAGAGAGAGGGAGAGGAGGGAGAGAGAGGGGGTGAATGGAATTGGAGAGAGGGAGCGAGAGGAGAGAGAGAGGAGAGAGAGAGAGAGAGACGCTCCCTCTCCTTCTGGACTCTCCCCACTTGAGAGAGAGAGAGAGGGAGAGGGAGCGAGAGCGAGAGAGAGGGAGAGAGAGAGGGAGGGAGAGAGAGGGCGAGAGAGAGAGAGAAAGAGAGACGCGCTCCCACTCTCCTCCCCTCCTCTCCTACCCGCTCCTCTAGAGAGAGAGAGAGAGAGGAGGGAGAGAGAGGAGAGGGAGAGGGAGAGAGAGAGAGGGAGAGAGGGAGAGGGAGAGAGAGAGAGAAGGTGAATGGAGAGAGAAAGAGAGGAAGAGAGAGAGGGAGAGGAGAGGGAGAGGCATCCTTACCTCTCCCTCTCCTCCTTCCCGACTCTCCCGCTCCGTCTCTGGAGGGAGAGAGAGGAGAGAGGAGAGGAGGGAGAGAGGAGAGATGAGGGAGATCTCCAGCGCCACTCCACGCGATAAACTACCACCCTCTCTGAGCTCACTTGGACTCTTAAAAAGAGGGAGATTGAGGATGGAATTTGAGATGGGAAGGAGGATGATAGGGTGAAACATGAGAATATTGAGAAAGGGGAGAGGGAGAGAGGGAGTGAGAAAGGGGGGTGTAGAGATGTGGAGTGGGAGAAGGACAGGGCAGAGAGGGGGGGAGAAAGGAGGGGGTGAGAGACACACTATTGAGATGTCATTATCTCGACAGAAGAGAGAGGCCTGTCCCTTCTCCGCTAATGATCGCTTCCGCGATTAATTGTGATTCCGATCAAATGACGAACAAGACACTGCCGTGGATGAAAACACAACACTTGAGCTGCCTGTTTAAATACCAGTTATATAAACTGTCGTGTTTAAAATGAATTACAAAATGAAATACTGTATTGCCGCAATTCCATATAAGCTTAGAAATATACATCACTGTCCATATTCACACAATGTATTATTATTATTATTAGCCATATCTGCCGCTGGCTTTGCACCCTACACATAGACAAGCCATATATTTATATAGTTAAACGTACCGGTCGGTTTTCCAGAGAGAAGCGACCGGCGCGGTGTAGTCCTGCTCTCCGGTACACCGGGCAGTGCGGCGCCGGTACACCGGGCAGTGCGGCGCCGGTACACCGGGAAGTGCGGCGCCGGTACACCGGGAAGTGCGGCGCCGGTACACCGGGCAGTGCGGCGCCGGTACACCGGGAAGTGCGGCGCCGGTACACCGGGAAGTGCGGCGCCGGTACACCGGGAAGTGCGGCGCCGGTACACCGGGCACAGACTCCGATTCAAACAAGAGGCAAGTTTGAAAACCAACCGAGAACAGAACCGAGCGCTAGCGCCGCATCTCCGTCAACCCGAATCCTTCAAAGCGTTATAAAGAGAGTCTAATAAAGAAATAGATATTCATACATATCAACTACAGCTCACAGTGCAAAAAAAACATTAACAATATCGATCGTGCCCCCCCCCCACGAGAAAAGGCAATAAAGAATAATACAAGAAAAAATGAGTCTGTCTCCCTGTTCTTGACAAAATAAAACAGTTTTGTCTTGTAAAGAAAAAAAAAATATCATCGTGTGATTGTCATGAGAGTCAAATCCATCAGCGCGGTTTCTCCTGCTTTTCCTTGCCCAGTACACTTTATTAAATCGGCGTGGTATTAATATCGCTTACTTAATGCATAACCCTGCGGTTTATAATCCTGCCGTTTCACTTCTCGTTAACAGCACGCTGTTGTTTTTTATAATCCTGCCGTTTCACTTCTCGTTAACAGCACGCTGTTGTTTTTTATAATCCTGCCGTTTCACTTCTCGTTAACAGCACGCTGTTGTTTTTTATAATCCTGCCGTTTCACTTCTCGTTAACAGCAAGCTGTTGTTTTTTTTCATGCGCTCTCTTCTCATTTCTTCTTCAAACGAAGCCTGCGGATGAAAAAAGCAACGAACCGAAAACACTCTCCGCCTGTTAAACGAGGAATTCTGGTCGCCAAGCAACCGGCAGACCGGCAGACCGGGCTGCATTATCAACGGAAACAAGAAGCGCCTACAGGCAGCGGGGTTCATGTGATAGTCATTGATACAGGAGCCCTGTGATACACCTCAGTCAGCACACTGACAATACATTGCCAATACAGCCCGGCTAGGATCGATCGATCTATCCATCTATCCATCTATCGATCTATCTACCTGTCTATCTATCTGTCTATCTATCTGTCTGTCTGTCTGTCTGTCTGTCTGTCTGTCTGTCTATCTATCTGTGCTGTCTATCTATCTATCTATCCATCTATCGATCTATCACCTGTCTATCTATCTGTCTATCTATCTGTCTGTCTGTTCTATCTATCTATGTATCTATCTATAAATCTATCATAGTCTATATACAGATAAACAGACCAGACTGAACATCACCGTACCGACAGCTAGAACGCTGTCTGTCTGTCTGTCTACTATCTATCTATCTATCTATCTATCTATCTATCTATCTATCTATCTATCTATCTATCTATCTATCTCTATCAACGTGACTGTAAAGAAAGCGAGCCAGTAGCGAAGCGAAGCGAACTCGATTAGACCCGTTTCCCTCGTTTATTAAAACCGCTGTCTGTGATTCGTACACATTTCCATCCCTTTACGGTGGATGCGAGAATCAGATTCTCTGCAACTGGCTCTCAAAACCGAATCAGGATTCATTGATTATATACAAAACAAAACAAGAGTCCATTAGAAACGCTGCCTGGTGCCTCGATCAGTAATATCACACCACGGTTAATGATACCTCCAGTCAAAGCAATGTAAGAGAGGATACTATATACTCTACACGGGACTATATACACGTGAGCACGTGTGGGATGAACTTGAGGCTTTTGCCCAATCCCTTGTGGTATATGTAGAGATACTGTATGCATAAAAATGACTCAGGGATGGGAATAAGACTCCCATTGCAGAGCAGTCTGATATAGTCCTGGTTTCACTACGACTTTAATCAGACACCCACCTCAGGTCGTTACCTAGACACACTGGAGGTAATCAAGCTGGCAGTAAAACCTGGACTGGGTGACACTGCGGTGCAACGGGAGTGTCATTCTCTTCCCTGTATGTTGCCTTTGTTTTGTGCAGTTTGCTTGTTCAGTCGCATTCTGCTCGTCTCTGCCCCTGTCTGGTCGCTTCACGCTGTTATAGACCGCTCTGCTCATTGGCTGATGAGGGGAATAGAGCCCTCACACTCAGTGTGCGAATCGAGGAGCAGGTCTAACCTCACAGGTGAGTGAGTGGGCGTATGTTCGTTGCATGGAGGGATGCTGGTTACAGAAATAGATTTGCTGCGTTGTTCAAAACCAGGGAGGGCATCACACTGCGCTTTCAACAGACTGAATCTTTCCCCAATCAACTGCAGCAGAACATTCATAATTTAGTGACTCTGTGGCCTCTAGGGGGCTCCACACGGCTCTGAATTTTACATCTACAGCAACACTGAGACGTCTGCTCTTATTTTCGGATTGAGACAACCATTTTGGACGGCGAGTTCTGCGTATAAAATCGTAGACGTCGGAGACCACTCGCTGGAAGTAGCTCCTGGTCTCGGGAGGAAACTCCTTTATCTGTCGCCTGACAAAACAATCTCTGCTCCTGTGGCAGGCAGGCAGACAGGACAGACAGACAGAAGGACCTCTGACGGAGTGGCAGGAAAGAGTCGAAAATAAAGCATAAGAGGTCTAACGAGGATTGGGTGTCTGTCTGTGTCTGTGTGTCTGTGGAGATATCAGAGGAAGTCTATTAGCCTTAATTTATATGTGAGTCAGTGAAGCAGATATACAAATGAATAAAGGGCACCCGGGGGAGGGGAGAGCTTTGACTTGAAATGTTGTCTCTGATGTACTTAAACCATGCTGAAAGAATAGCCATCACACACATGCACGCACACAGAGAGAGAGGAGAGGAGAGAGAGAGGGAGAGAGAGAAGAGGGAGAGAGGAAGAGAGGGAGGGAGAGAGAGAGAGGAGAGCGAGAGGA
>NC_054561.1:865109-867609 GCF_017654505.1 Polyodon spathula
AAAGTATGCTTCCAAGTAAATAACTTTAGTTAAATCTCTGCTAAAGTCTGTCTAGAGCGATCTTGGTTGAGTTGGCTCAAATATTTTTCTAAAGCTGTTGCCAATGACCTAATATAGCAAGAAGGAACATCTCCCAACACTACCCTTTGATTATTAGGTACTGATTTCCTCAAAAGAATGGTTTAAACTAGCAAGGGTGCAAAGCTCCCATTAGAGATTTTTCTACAGTGCATCTGCAAATATCAAAGACGAGCGTGCTTGTTTTCATTTTCTTTATTTTTTTTTATCTTGTGGAATTGTTTTGTGGTTTTTTTGCTATTGGACGATAAGACGTGGCTAAAATTCATGCCAAAATTCAAGTTACTTCATGAGAACAAGATGTACTGACAAGAAGAGGAGGAACCAGATGAGTATTGAAATATAAGTTTAATAAAATAAGAAAGAAAGAAAATGATATGCATCACAAAGATTTCAATGTCATCTTTCTTGCAAGGAATCAGATAGAACACATCTTGTTTACCAAGTGAAACCATCTTGATAGGAGCTTGTTTTCCCAGCTGTAAGCAGATCACAAGGCCTTTGAAACTAAATCTCCAGGCTTCAAGGACTACCGACTAAACAGTGGTCTCCTTCCCTCCTGCCCCCAGGGGTCAAACACTAGGAGTGCAGAACTGCTTTCAGACACACTGCTCCAATAAACACCACATGGTTTCCACAGACCACATCCCAAGAGCAAACCAATCGTACTGAAATGATCTGGGGACAAAATGAAGCACAACAGAAAATGATTTCCTCCTGCTATATACAGTATGAGGTTTCTGTTCAGAAAAGTTGAGAATCGGGAACAGGAAAACATATATGTACAACCGTATTGGGAGAGGTTATACATATTGAAGGGAATATGCATAGTCCATATGGGAGAGGTTATACTTATTGAAGGGAATATGCATAGTCCATATAGGAGAGGTTATACTTATTGAAGGGAATATGCATAGTCCATTTGGGAGAGGTTATACTTATTGAAGGGAATATGCATAGTCCATTTGGGAGAGGTTATACTTATTGAAGGGAATATGCATAGTCCATTTGGGAGAGGTTATACTTATTGAAGGGAATATGCATAATCCATTTGGGAGAGGTTATACATATTGAAGGGAATATGCATAGTCCATATGGGAGAGGTTATACTTATTGAAGGGAATATGCATAGTCCATATGGGAGAGGTTATACTTATTGAAGGGAATATGCATAATCCATTTGGGAGAGGTTATACTTATTGAAGGGAATATGCATAATCCATATGGGAGAGGTTATACTTATTGAAGGGAATATGCATAATCCATATGGGAGAGGTTATACTTATTGAAGGGAATATGCATAATCCATATGGGAGAGGTTATACATATTGAAGGGAATATGCATAATCCATTTGGATGGCACCAGTAGACAAGCCACCACATTTTAAAACTGCAGTGTTGCAATATAAGTATGATGTGTAATGTGTTCTATATCAGAGTAAATATTGTTTAGTGCACATACAGTGCCTATAGAAAGTCTACAACTCCCTTTCAAAATGTTCATCGTTTGGTGCCTTATAGCCTTTAAAATCTATTGAAGGATCCCAGGGTGTCAGCTTCAACAACATTACTGGGGAGTTGATTCCAGACCCTCACAATTCTCTGTGTAAAAAAGTGTCTCCTATTTTCGGTTCTGAATGCCCCTTTTTCTAAACTCCATTTGTGACCCCTGGTCCTTGTTTCTTTTTTCAGGCTGAAAAAGTCCCTTGGTCGACACTGTCAATACCTTTTAGAATTTTGAATGCTTGAATTAGGTCGCCACGTAGTCTTCTTTGTTCAAGACTGAACAGATTCAATTATTTTAGCCTGTCTGCATATGACATGCCTTTTAAACCCGGAATAATTCTGGTCGCTCTTCTTTGCACTCTTTCTAGAGCAGCAATATCTTTTTATAGCGAGGTGACCAGAACTGAACACAATATTCAAGATGAGGTCTTACTAATGCATTGTACAGTTTTAACATTACTTCCCTTGATTTAAATTCAACACTTTTCACAATGTATCCGAGTATCTTGTTAGCCTTTTTTATAGCTTCCCCACATTGCCTAGATGAAGACATTTCTGAGTCAACAAAAACTCCTAGGTCTTTTTCATAGATTCCTTCTCCAATTTCAATATCTCCCATATGATATTTATAATGTACATTTTTATTTCCTGCGTGCAGTACCTTACACTTTTTCTCTATTAAATGTCATTTGCCATGTATCTGCCCAGTTCTGAATCTTGTCTAGATCATTTTGAATGACCTTTGCTGCTGCAACAGTGTTTGCCACTCCTCCTACTTTTGTGTTGTCTGCAAATTTAACAAGTTTGCTTACTATACCAGAATCTAAATCATTAATGTAGATTAGGAATAGCAGAGGACCTAATACTGATCCCTGTGGTACACCGCTGGTTACCACACTCCATTCTGAGGTTTTTC
>NC_054561.1:872609-875109 GCF_017654505.1 Polyodon spathula
CAGGGGGAGCCCCTCGAAGGCGTGGGCAGAGACAGCAGCGATGTGGTTAAAGTCCAGGTAGAGCCTCAGGGTATCGTTGGGCAGGTCCCGGGGCACCTCCCCCAGCCCGGCGTGGCTGCAGCGCACGGTCCGCCCGCCCCCAGCCCCCGCCTCGGAGCAGTAACAGCCCTTGGAGCAGCTGGTGGAGGCGTGGTGGAAGCACAGAGTCAAGAGAACGGAGCTGTGCAGCAGGAGCAGGCACAGAGCCACGGAGTGACGCAGGAGCCAGACCGGCAGCGGCATTGTGGGATACTGGCATACTCCTACGGGGAGGACTGGAGCATCAGGGAGGGGAGGGGCTGAGAGGCCGGAGGGGGGAGAAAGACACGCCCTGTTGTGGGAAGAGGGAGCCAATCACGGGGGTGACTGGTAAAAGAGAGAGGCGAAGACAGAGAGGGGGGGTTAGTATTGAGAAGTGATACACGTTTATACACAAGAATGAATTTAATAATAGAAATAATATACAAGTTAAATGTCCTGAGATCAGGCTCTCAATTCTCATTCAGTTAGCAAGGGAGGGGTCTGCTGATGTACCTTCCATCATTTCACCACAGTAATCTAAACAGTCAGAAAGAGGGAGCGAGAGAGAGGGAGAGGAGGGAGAGAGAGGGAGTGAATGGAATTGGGGAGGGAGAGGGAGGAGAGAGAGGGAGAGAGAGAGGGAGGGAGAGAGGGAGAGAGGGGTGAATGGAATTGGAGAGGGGCTGGGATCGAGTAGCGAGAGAGAGAGAGAGAGAGAGTGGAGAGGAGAGAGAGGGAGAGAGAGAGAGGGAGAGAGAGAGAGAGAGAGAGAGGAGAGGGAGAGAGGGAGAGAGGAGAGGGAGAGGGAGGGAGGGAAGGGAGAGGAGTTAGGGGAGAACCTAGAGACTCCCTCTCCTCCGGAGAAGAGAGAAGGTGAATGGAATTGGAGAGGGAGAGAGGGAGAGGGAGAGAGAGGAGGGAGAGAGAGGGAGAGGGTGAATGGAATTGGAGAGGGAGAGAGAGGAGAGAGAGGGAGGGAGAGAGAGGAGAGAGAGGGAGAGAGGGAGAGGGAGAGAGAGAGAGAGAGGAGAGAGAGGGAGAGGGTGAATGGTATTGGAGAGGGAGCGAGAGAGAGGGAGAGGGAGATTGAGGATGGAATTTGAGATGGGAAGGAGGATGATAGGGTGAAACATGAGAATATTGAGAAAGGGGAGAGGGAGAGAGGGAGTGAGAAAGGGGGGTGTAGAGATGTGGAGTGGGAGAAGGACAGGGCAGAGAGGGGGGGAGAAAGGAGGGGGTGAGAGACACACTATTGAGATGTCATTATCTCGACAGAAGAGAGAGGCCTGTCCCTTCTCCGCTAATGATCGCTTCCGCGATTAATTGTGATTCCGATCAAATGACGAACAAGACACTGCCGTGGATGAAAACACAACACTTGAGCTGCCTGTTTAAATACCAGTTATATAAACTGTCGTGTTTAAAATGAATTACAAAATGAAATACTGTATTGCCGCAATTCCATATAAGCTTAGAAATATACATCACTGTCCATATTCACACAATGTATTATTATTATTATTATTATTATAATACCGTACCGAAACGTTGGGCTGTGTATCTGTTCGGATTATAATAAATACATTTCTTACCGGTCGGTTTTCCAGAGAGAAGCGACCGGCGCGGTGTAGTCCTGCTCTCCGGTACACCGGGCAGTGCGGCGCCGGTACACCGGGCAGTGCGGCGCCGGTACACCGGGCAGTGCGGCGCCGGTACACCGGGCAGTGCGGCGCCGGTACACCGGGCAGTGCGGCGCCGGTACACCGGGCAGTGCGGCGCCGGTACACCGGGAAGTGCGGCGCCGGTACACCGGGCAGTGCGGCGCCGGTACACCGGGCAGTGCGGCGCCGGTACACCGGGCACAGACTCCGATTCAAACAAGAGGCAAGTTTGAAAACCAACCGAGAACAGAACCGAGCGCTAGCGCCGCATCTCCGTCAACCCGAATCCTTCAAAGCGTTATAAAGAGAGTCTAATAAAGAAATAGATATTCATACATATCAACTACAGCTCACAGTGCAAAAAACATTAACAATATCGATCGTGCCCCCCCCCCCACGAGAAAAGGCAATAAAGAATAATACAAGAAAAAATGAGTCTGTCTCCCTGTTCTTGACAAAATAAAACAGTTTTGTCTTGTAAAGAAAAAAAAAATATCATCGTGTGATTGTCATGAGAGTCAAATCCATCAGCGCGGTTTCTCCTGCTTTTCCTTGCCCAGTACACTTTATTAAATCGGCGTGGTATTAATATCGCTTACTTAATGCATAACCCTGCGGTTTATAATCCTGCCGTTTCACTTCTCGTTAACAGCACGCTGTTGTTTTTTATAATCCTGCCGTTTCACTTCTCGTTAACAGCACGCTGTTGTTTTTTATAATCCTGCCGTTTCACTTCTCGTTAACAGCAAGCTGTTGTTTTTTATAATCCTGCCGTTTCA
>NC_054561.1:880109-892609 GCF_017654505.1 Polyodon spathula
CTTTATTACACTTTGCTGTGCATTTACTGTGGGGAAACGTCAATAAGGGAAGCTGGAATCAATTTTTACCCTGTTTATTCTCTACTAACAGTGTGTGTGTGTGTTTTTTTTTTTTTTGTTTGTTTTGTTTTGTTTTATTATTTTTGCTGCTTGTTCGTTCTAAACTGATTGGCCGTTTAAAAATAAATAAATAAATAAATAAATAACCCTTTCGCTTTTGTGTAGCTCTTTTCGCAGGCTTTGTCTTTACAGAAAAAAATAAATAGATACATGAAAAACTGAGATCAGCCCAGCTCCCTTGCAAAGTGCAATCAACACAGAGCATGAAAAAACACGCCCCTTCCTGTTATTAGCGAACAAGCTTTGAAGAAAATCATACCAAAAATGACATTATTTTAAAAAAATGTCACTAATGAGATCAGGGAGGGGAGATTTTTTTCCGGGCACCTCTTTGGTGTGTCGGCTTGTCTGATAATTGCCTCTATAGATAATGTATAAGACAACTGCAAATTGGTGGTCAGTTAATTTGTAAAACGTGTGTGTGCATCGCCAACCCTGGACTTTGCAGGGCGCTGCGCGGCAGTGGGAGCGAGCGTGGCTGTCACGCTTGGCAGGAGGAGTCGTCTGTCTGCCCGTCTGTCTGTCTGTCAGTGTTTTCGCCTCTGCGTTTTTAAATCGATCTACAGAGCCGTGTATCCGACAGTAAAGAAACACTGTAAGGACGCTCACTTGCACCCGGTGACGAGAGTATCAGAATCTAGGGGCGTACGGAGGCTGTCTGCGAAGTCCTCTGGCTGTAAATCTCCATTGATTAGACAGACGATTGTTATCATTACACGTTTACAATGGAAAAGTGGAATTGATTTGCATTTTCACATGGATTTCCTCCTACAGTGGTTTACAAATGCCTCAACATACTGTGAGTTTAATGCACTTCTTATTTTTAATTGAAAAATCAGATAGCACAAAGACATTTTTGATAAAGCTTTTTAGTAAAGTACTCGGCTGTTTTACAAGCGGTTTTTATTTTCATTTAGATGTTTAACTCTTTATAGCCTGAGTAAGTCCCTATTATGAATTGATAAAGTACACTGTGCATGTAGGGTATTGTCACACTTACAGTATGCAGCTCAATGCATTTTTACGGCTGCCTTACTGACAGTCTACTACTACTGACAAACTACTACTATCGACAACCTACTACTACTGACAATCTACTACTACTGACAAACTACTACTATCGACAACCTACTACTACTGACAAACTACTACTATCGACAAACTACTACTACTGACAATAAACTGTTTATGATGACTACTACTATTGGACAACACTATGACTGTTAGAATGATCTATGACTACTTTTGACTGATGATAGATGACTTGACCTATTGGACTGAGATAGCGTGTATTATGACTGTTATGAATATGACTGACAAACTTTGACGACTATGAGAGTTGACTACCTGACTTTAACGTAAAATGACATTTGATACTTACTGCTGAACTACTGATACTATGATAACTACTATAATAATAATAATAATAATAATAATAATAATAATAATAATAAAATGAATTCTCCCCTCATGTCTCGCAGGTCCTGTAATGAACGCGTTAATTCAAGTCTTCAAGGTGATGGGTGAATTGCAGTGTATGCTGTAAATTAATGGAGATGAGGGACTACAACGCCCAGAATTCCTGGCAGGTTTTAGGCTTTTTGTTCAAGAATTGGCTTCACGACCCGGGCTGCTGCGTGGAAAAGCACACACCAGGACCGGAACCTATTTGTTTACATTTTGACACAATGAAAAAAAACAGAAATTAGGTAGCTTTGTGTGTATTTATTTTAAACACAAAAAACATTGGGAAGCTAGAGAGGAAGACGTTCAGGCAGGCAGACAGGTATACAGGCAGGCAGACAGGTATACAGGCAGGCAGACAGGTACACAGGCACACAGGTATACAGGCAGGCAGGCAGGTATACAGGCAGGCAGGCAGGTACACAGGCAGGCAGGTATACAGGCAGGCAGACAGGTACACAGGCACACAGGTACACAGGCAGGCAGGCAGGTATACAGGCAGGCACACAGGTACACAGGCAGGCAGGCAGGTATACAGGCAGGCACACAGGTACGCAGGCAGGCAGGTATACAGGCAGGCAGACAGGTACACAGGCACACAGGTACACAGGCAGGCAGGCAGGTATACAGGCAGGCACACAGGTACACAGGCAGGCAGGCAGGTATACAGGCAGGCAGGCAGGTACACAGGCAGGCAGGCAGGTATACAGGCAGGCAGGTACACAGGCAGGCAGGCAGGTACACAGGCAGGTATACAGGCAGGCAGGCAGGTATATAGGCAGGCAGGCAGGCAGACGTTCAGGCATGGGGGAATGGAGTGTCCTGGGCGAGCTGTTCAAAGCCCTACAGGCCCACTCTCCCATGCTGGGCCGGTTCTGGCTGCTGCTGATGCTGATCTTCCGGATCCTGATCCTGGGCACGGTGGCGAGCGACCTGTTCGAGGACGAGCAGCAGGAGTTTGCCTGCAACACACTGCAGCCGGGCTGCAAGCAGGTGTGCTATGACGCCGCCTTCCCCATCTCACACTATCGCTTCTGGGTCTTCTGGGAGGAGAGAAGGGCCAAGGGCCGGCCGTCAGGGTCCCGGGCTCCCGGGCTTGCTCGCTGTGGCTCCTCTACCTGATCAACGTGGCTTTCCGTCTGGTGGCAGAGGTGGGGTTCCTGGCCGGCCAGTGGTGGCTGTATGACTTCAAGGTGGAGTCCCAGTTCAGCTGCACCAGGTTCCCTTGCCCCCACACTGTGGACTGCTTCACCTCGCGCCCCATGGAGAAGACCATCTTCCTGTGCTTCTACTTCGGGGTGGCGGTGGTGTCTGCGCTGACCAGCATGCTGGAGCTGGGGCGCATCCTGTTCAAGAGGGGGTGCTGGTGTCACAGGGGCAGGGGAGCGGGGTTAGGAGGGGGCTACGCCAGACAAAATCACTTGACTATGGAGCAGACTAGAAGGGCAGGAAGGCACCATAACCTGCCCCTCTTCCTCCAAATCACCCCAGACAAGACTCCGTCACAGCTGCAGCAGCACCCCTTTTTTGGGGTGCAGGGTCTGTACAGAGCCGATCCACTCTCCTGTGAAAAGGGGGTCCAGTTGAAACAGGCCAGCCTGGGGAGCAGGTTTCTAAAAGAGAAGGTGGCCAGAGCAGATCTGGTTGTGTGAGTGCGGTGCCCTGCAGTGCTGTGCCAACGGACAGAGGACTCACTCACCTCCACAACTTCACTGCGCTATGTTTACTTTCTGATCTACACAGCAGAACAAGGGCTTTTGTCCGAAACGTCCTGAATAATAAAATATCTATATCTATATCTAAGATCTATATCTAATCTATCTATAATAGAATATATATAATATATATATAAATAATATAGATATTAGATTTCCTTTTTATATATAAAATTATATTTATAAATATGTAAGTTTTTACTCAGAGTCAACTACCCTAACGTTTCAGTATGTTTAACGTGCCTTTGGCAAGGGACAGCGTGTTTGAAAACAAACATTCGAGGTGTTTATAAGCTTTTTGATGCCATGGTAACCACACACTTAAATCTAATGTCTTTGTGATGTCATTCCCCATGTAGTTAATAATGTAATGTTCTTCTGTTCCTCTCTGTTTAACCCTTCAGGCATCCTGGTATCCAGTCTATTTATCCATTTCTTTTCTTTTATTCTTCTATACTGTACATTTAATCTTATTTTTTCATCCGTGGTGTCTGAACTATTGGCTCATTTTCTTTCTTATATTTCACAGGTGGTTCTGTATTATTTTATATAATGAAGATCCTGTCTCTCCTACATATTTTATTACATTTTATGCAAAATATACCATAGACAAGGTTGCTATCCTTTAAATAAATAAATAAATAATGTGTGTTTTTTTTTTTTTTGAGTTATTAAGACATTGTGGATTTACCTGTATAAAACCTGGCCCTGTGTGACTGTGCAGAGCCTTGTGAGGCTGTGCAGGGCCCTGTGAGGCTGTGCAATCACGAGACAAACACAAGGTGCCGCGAATCAGTGTGCAGAACAAGGAATGAAAAACAGTAGAAAAGACACAGCTACAAAAATGTTCTAGAGGAGCTGCAAAGGAGAAGGTATGCTGCAAGCTGCCAGCGTCAGGAAATGTCTTTTTACTAACCCATGGGAACGCCACCGCGCTGTCAGTGTTTATTACTGACAGCTGGGTTACAGTTTGTAATGCTTCCCTGTGATGTACCCCTGGCAGCGCTCAGTCTGGTGTTCTCATGGTCCTAACAGCCATCTCTCTCTCTCTCTGTTTTTTTTTTTAAAGGTCACACCTCATCTCACCAGCTGAGGGCAGCAGAATCACAGTTTGAGCAGCCAGAGATGATTTTACACTTTACAGTTTCTCTTGCACCCAAAACTGTAAAAGAACATCCCTTACACTTACACACACACACACACACACACACACACACACACACACACACACACACACACACACAGCGCATCATCGCCTCTGTATCACACGGTAGAGGTGTTGGCCATCAATCAATCACTCACAAGTTTTGAAGAAACTTTCAAGATTGAAACTGGAATGCTTTGCTGGGTTTTAATTTCAACATATTAAGACGGGTAAACATTCACTGGACACAGCGATGGCCAAATGTTTTGTATCACCTAGAGTTTTAGGATTCAGACATAATAAAAATGGTACTAACATAATTGTAATCAAACAAACTACAAAATGGTATCGCGAACGTCTACCAGAAGCCATAATAGTTGTACAGTACTTCATGCTAGATTTCGAAATGTCACATTTTCACATTTTTTGTTCGTTTTCTGCTAAGTGTATGGGAAACCTTAAAGCGTAACATTTCGACTTTATAAAGCAAAATGAGTTAATTCTATATAGAGGGTGATATAGAGCTTCAGGCCAGAGCTGTGCGTCCCTGGAGAACTTCAAACCCATGCATCTGAAATCGACTGAAAAGCTAAAGAAATATAAATAGCAGCCATTCTAAAATGTTTTATTTATTTATTTATTATTTTTTGTTTTCAGTTGCCCATTAATCTGACAAAAATGAAACAGATGCTTAAAAAAAAAAAAAAAAAAAAAAAAAAATAAACCGTGTCATGATATTGTTTCAGATAGAAGAGCACCCGATGGTAACGTTATTTTACACTCTATACATATTGACAACTTCTTATTCTTTTAAATCTATCCTTTTACTGATGCCTGTACGTTTTCTCTTCACAAAATTAAAAGAAACACTTGTTGTTTTAACACGGAAAGCTGGAGCGTCTGTGACATCAAAAGGTTCCATGGAGCTCTCGCAGGGTCACGCTGGGGTCACCGGGTCAATACAAACATTCAATGCCAGGACATCTGTTAAACCATGTCTGTACAAAACCAGGCGACAGCGCTCAGTTCATGAGGATAGGAATTAAACGGGGGGGAAACATTTCTTTTTAACACCATTTTTTTCCTCAATTTGGAGTCTCCAATTGTATGTATTGATCCCGGTCCACCCCTGGCCAACCCCCCCGCCACACGCGAAAACGAAATGCACCCCGCCAAGCCGTCTTTAATCAAACTGCAGGTCCACAGTGAAGCCATCAGACCTATAGTGCCAGAGGACAAGACAGATCTGGATTCCCCTGCACACCTGAGCCCTCCCTACCCGGGCCAATTGCGCGCCACCCCCTGGGAACTCTTAGTCATGGTTGGCAGTGACATAGCCTGGATTCGAACCTGTGATCTCCAGGCTGGAGGGTGCAGCCTGCACTCTTTACTGGACGCGCCACTCTGGAGACCCAAACATTTCATTTTTTTTGGAGGTGGGGTTTGAAAAAACACAAAAAACAATAAATTGTAAAACTTGTTTGATTGTGTCCTTCCTGTTTGAGCCTAGCGAGTCCTACTCCTCTCTCTCTGTAGCAATCTAGCAGTTTGGAATCTCTATGGTGCCCCCACCCTCCAATTTCACCAACAGAGTGCGAAGTGAACAAGTGTGTGGCGCCCCCCGGTGACAGTTCTAGGCTAGTCCCTTTGTCTAAGTGGGTCACACAGTACAGTTCCTTCCTTCAGTAAAAAACTTGCTCCAGGTGATTTAGAAAGAACAGGCATTAACAAAATCCAAACGAAGGCTCAGCTTGGTCTTTTAAAAGAAATGAAAAGCTTGTATGCATCAGCACAGAGAGGACGCCAATCCCCACCCTTTACATGAGAACTGTGTTTGTCTCATTGGCTTGTGAGAGCAGAGCCACTAACACTCCACGGCATTCACAAAGCGATTTAAAGGAACAGCGCACAACTCAGCTCACTTTCAACTTCAACTCAAACATACTCTTCCTCTTTCTTTTCCAGAACGTTCATTCGAACAGCTGCTGATCAGGGAGTCCTTGTCGGATAAATCAGTGAATATCACAGGTTCTGATTCTGAAATCAGTGGAGAAAAAAACTAAACAAACAAATAAAAAAAAAAACTTGAAAACCAAATAAAATAAAAATGCTTCCAATGTTGACTTTCCATTTTAATTTCAGTCTAATTTTCATGATATTTATTTATATTTATATATATTTCCTCCATGTAAGCGTTTTTGTAAAAAGACTTTCATAAAAGAAGAAACCAATCAAATCAAAGAGGCTCTGCTTCCTGTTTCTTCCTGTTGTAAAATCCCACAGGAGGAAGAGAGAAAGCGAGAGAGGCATTTCCGACTGTCCCTCTGTGCATCTGTGCATCTTTCTTTCTGCACGCTCCTCAAAAGAACAATTGAATCCAGAATTTCCAAATCTGATACAGTTACAAATCCAGCAGTGTATATTTAAAAAAAATAATAATAATAATAATATTTCTCCATTTTCTCTTGGCAGGATTTGTGTTTTCAAACACTGTGGTATTGCCTAGGTCACCCTCGCACCCCTAGCTCAGCCCAATGTCCTGCTGTCCTGTGCGAGCGAGTCTGTGTTTGTGGCAGTCCGTGACTGGGGTGGAGTCTGTGAGGAGGGAGGGGTGCCTGGGTGAGGTGTGAGGGGTTGCTGGTCTCGGGGGTGGGGGTGCTAGGGGGAGTGTGTGGAGGGGCTGCTTTGGGCTGAGCTGGGGGACAGGCTGGGGCTGCAGCTGCCTGACGGGGCCCCCTTTCCTCTGGTCTGGGGGTTCCCCAGTGGGTCGACGCCCTCCGAATTCTCCAGCATCTCCTGAATAAGAGGGGGCATCGAACCCGGGATCTCCATCTTCAGAGTGATCACACGCTCTGCACCTGAGAAGAGGAGAGGAGGGGAGAGCAGGGTGTTAAGATATCATACAGTTTAAACACTAGCCAACTGCTTAATGTAATACAGTGTGTGTGTGTGTGTGTGTGTGTGTGTCAGTATGTGTGTGTGCTTGTGAGTGTATGTGTGTGTATGAGATTGTGACAGTGAATCTGTGAATGTCTGTGCAACAGGGTGTGTGTGTATCTGCGACAATGTGATCGCGGCAGTGGGATCGTGGCAGTGTGATCGTGGCAGTGGGATCGCGGCAGTGTGTCTCTGCAGTGTGATCGCGGCAGTGTGATTGCGGCAGTGTGATCGTGGCAGTGTGATCGCGGCAGTGTGATCGCAGCAGTGTGTCTCTGCAGTGTGATCGCGGCAGTGTGATTCGCAGCAGTGTGATCGCGGCAGTGTGATCGCGGCAGTGTGTCTCTGCAGTGTGATTGTGGCAGTGTGATTGCGGCAGTGTGATCGTGGCAGTGTGATCGTGGCAGTGTGATGGCAGTGTGATTGTGGCAGTGTGATCGTGGCAGTGTTGCGGCAGTGTTGTGGCAGTGTGTGCAGTGTGATTGTGGCAGTGTGTCTCTGCAGTGTGATTGTGGCAGTGTGTCTCTGCAGTGGGATCGCGGCATCGCGGCAGTGTGATCGTGGCAGTGGGATCGCGGCAGTGTGTCTCTGCAGTGTGATCGCGGCAGTGTGATCGTGGCAGTGTGCGGCAGTGTGATCGCGGCAGTGTGTCTCTGCAGTGTGATTGTGGCAGTGTGTCTCTGCAGTGTGATCGTCCGTGTGATCGTGGCAGTGTGATTGCGGCAGTGTGATCGTGGCAGTGTGATCGCGGCAGTGTGTCTGCAGTGGGATCGCGGCAGTGTGATCTCTGCAGTGGGATCGCGGCAGTGTGATCGCGGCAGTGTGATCTCGGCAGTGGGATCGCGGCAGTGTGATCTCTGCAGTGGGATCGTGGCAGTGGGATCGCGGCAGTGGGATCGTGGCAGTGGGATCGCGGCAGTGTGTCTCTGCAGTGGGATCGCGGCAGTGTGTCTCTGCAGTGTGATCGCGGCAGTGTGATCGCGGCAGTGTGATCGCGGCAGTGTGATCTCTGCAGTGATCGTGGCAGTGATCGTGGCAGTGGGATCTGCAGTGTGATCGCGGCAGTGTGTGGCAGTGTCGCGGCAGTGTGTCTCTGCAGTGTGATCGTGGCAGTGTGATCGCGGCAGTGTGATCTCTGCAGTGGGATCGCGGCAGTGTGTCTCTGCAGTGGGATCGCGGCAGTGTGTCTCTGCAGTGGGATCGCGGCAGTGCAGGATCGCGGCAGTGTGATTGCGGCAGTGTGATCGTGGCAGTGTGTGCAGTGGGATCGTGGCAGTGTGTCTCTGCAGTGGGATCGTGGCAGTGTGATTGCGGCAGTGGGATCGCGGCAGTGTGATTGCGGCAGTGTGATCGTGGCAGATCGCGGCAGTGGATCGCGGCAGTGTGTCTCTGCAGTGGGATCGCGGCAGTGTGGCAGTGGGATCGCGGCAGTCTCTGCAGTGTGATGCGGCAGTGTGATCGTGGCAGTGGGATCGCGGCAGTGTGTCTCTGCAGTGTGATTGCGGCAGTGGGATCGCGGCAGTGTGTCTCTGCAGTGTGGCAGTGGGATCGCGGCAGTGTGATTGCGGCAGTGTGATCGCGGCAGTGTGTCTCTGCAGTGTGATCGCGGCAGTGTGTGCGGCAGTGGGATCGTGTGATCGCGGCAGTGTGGCAGTGTGATCGCGGCAGTGTGATCGCGGCAGTGTGATTGCGGCAGTGTGATCGTGGCAGTGTGATCGCGGCAGTGTGATCTCTGCAGTGATGATCAGTGTGTCTCTGCGGCAGTGTGATCGTCGGCAGTGTGTCTCTGCAGTGGGATCGCGGCAGTGTGTCTCTGCAGTGGGATCGTGGCAGTGTGATCGTGGCAGTGTGATCGCGGAGTGTGTCTCTGCAGTGGGATCGCGGCAGTGTGTCTGCAGTGTGATCGTGGCAGTGTGATATGCGGCAGTGTGTCTCTGCAGTGGGATCGCGGCAGTGTGTCTCTGCAGTGGGATCGCGGCAGTGTGTCTCTGCAGTGGGATCGCGGCAGTGTGATTGCGGCAGTGTGATCGTGGCAGTGTGATCGCGGCAGTGTGATCGCAGTGGGATCGCGGCAGTGTGTCTCTGCAGTGTGATGGGATCGCGGCAGTGTGTCTCTGCAGTGTGATCTGCGCAGTGGCAGTGTGCAGTGTGTCTCGGCAGTGTGTGCGGCAGTGTGATTGCGGCAGTGTGATCGCGGCAGTGTGATCGCGGCAGTGTGTCTCTGCAGTGTGATCGCGGCAGTGTGTCTCTGCAGTGTGATCGCGGCGGCAGTCGCGGCAGTGTGATCGTGGCAGTGTGATCGCAGTGTGATCGTGGGCAGTGTGCAGTGTGTCTCTCGTGGCAGTGTGCAGTGTGGCAGTGTGTGGCAGTGTGATCGCGGCAGTGTGTGCAGTGTGATCGCAGTGTGTCTCTGCAGTGTGATCGCGGCAGTGTGGCAGTGCGGATCTCTGCGCGGCAGTGTGATCGCGGCAGTGTGATCGCGGCAGTGTGGCAGTGGGATCGCGGCAGTGTGATCGTGGCAGTGTGATCGCGGCAGTGTGATCGTGGCAGTGGGATCGCGGCAGTGTGTCTCTGCAGTGGGATCGCGGCAGTGTGTCTCTGCAGTGGGATCGTGGCAGTGTGTCTCTGCAGTGGGATCGCGGCAGTGTGATCGCGGCAGTGTGATCGCGGCAGTGTGTCTGCGGCAGTGTGTCTCTGCAGTGGGATCGTGGCAGTGTGATCGCGGCAGTGTGATCGCGGCAGTTTGTCTCGGCAGTGCTCACCCTTGGCGCTGATGCTGCGCAGGTCTGTGATCTTCATCAGCATCTTGGGAAACATGTGTGGCTTGTGCGGCCGCCTCTTCCTCACGTAGATCTTCAGTGCCTCCAGCAATGGCTCTTGCAGGATATCCACCTTGTCAGACTGCTCCAGGTCCTGCCGGTCTGCGGGGAGAGGTTACAAATATGTTTCAAATATAATTAGAATTGTGTTACAATCATGTGAAACATAATATATTCATTTCGTTTTATATTACAATATTTTGAAATTAATTAAATACATTTTTCAAATAAATTTGGGTGCATACAGAATCTTAAAATATTTGATATTCATAAATTAAATCTCAAATATAAATATACTTACTGTGAATCAGAGACATAATGTTAGGTGTGTGTGTCTCAGTCTCACTGTCTGTCCCTGAGTGTGTGTCTCAGTCTCACTGTCTGTCCCTGAGTGTGTGTCTCAGTCTCACTGTCTGTCCCTGAGTGTGTGTTTCTCTGCGAGTGTGTGTCTCGCAGTCTCTGTGCCTGTGTCTCGCTGTGTCTCTGTAAGGCTCAGTACCTCCACACAGCAGGCAGATGGCGCTGAGCAGCCCTGTCTCTGCGTCGTCCATCTCGAGCGGCAGCAGCTGGTTGGCGAAGGCGAAGACGAGGTCGGTGAGCGGGCCAAAGCCGGCATTGTGCATCTGTGTGCGGTTCAGAGTCAGCCCGTCCGAGAACGTCATGGTGTCCTGATCGGGGGTGTAGCGTGTGCAGATCCGCAAGATCTGAGAGAGAGAGACAGAGAGAGAGAGAGAGAGAGAGAGAGAGAGAGAGAGAGAGAGACAGAGAGAGAGAGACAGAGAGAGACAGACAGAGAGAGAGAGACAGAGAGAGAGAGAGGGGCAGCGAGGGGTTAACAGCGTCTTATCAAGCTCACAGAATGAATGTGAAACCTGGCCTGGCGCAGACTGCTCTACAATGGGAGTTTATTATTAGAATCGGTGAGATACTGACCAGGATGTCGAGGCAGGCTGCTTTGAGAAGGGTGATTTGGTCGGCGATGGTTAGCGTGGTGAAGCCTGGCAGTTGTTTGGCGAATTCGACGGTTTTGATGATGCATTTGGTGGAAAGCTCACTGAACTTATCCCACAGGTCAACATCGAGGGACACGCGCTCGTCTGAGCTGTTATTCTAGAGAGAGAGAGAGAGAGGTTACAATACTGTCAACATCGAGGGACACGCGCTCGTCTGAGCTGTTATTCTAGAGAGAGAGAGAGAGAGGTTACAATACTGTCAACATCGAGGGACACGCGCTCGTCTGAGCTGTTATTCTAGAGAGAGAGAGAGAGAGGTTACAATACTGTCAACATCGAGGGACACGCGCTCGTCTGAGCTGTTATTCTAGAGAGAGAGAGAGAGAGGGGTTACAATACTGTCAACATCGAGGGACACGCGCTCGTCTGAGCTGTTATTCTAGAGAGAGAGAGAGAGAGAGAGGTTACAATACTGTCAACATCGAGGGACACGCGCTCGTCTGAGCTGTTATTCTAGAGAGAGAGAGAGAGAGGTTACAATACTGTTAGAGGGACACGCGCTCGTCTAGCTGTTATTCTAGAGAGAGAGAGAGAGAGAGGTTACAAACTACGATCAGCTGTTTTAAGCTATCCTGTGCCGCGGATCAACTCGACACTCACCGATCTCTCCTTCTGCTCCTCGCGCCTCCCCAATGTCTGACAGTTGTTATTCATTCCCATCTAGAAGATGAGATAGATGGCGAGCAGTAGTTTTATAACAAATACCCTGCTCAACCATCTCTCTCATCCTCACTCTCTCCAATGTTATGACAGTTGACGAGCGCTCGTACCTACTGACAAGTGCGCGAGCAGACAGCGTTAGGAGCTAGCGAGAGAGAGAGAGACCTCCGATGTCATCTTAGCGAGCACAGACATTTCACTACCCCGCATATCTCTCTACCTCTCTCTGACCTCCAGTCTGTGTAGCTCCCTGAGGGTTAACCCTGTGCGAGCAGACTCGACAAATTCTAGAGAGAGAGAGAGAGAGAGAGAGAGTTACAATACTGTCAACATCGAGGGACACGCGCTCGTCTAAAGGTCTATGATACTGTAAGACAGCGGTCCTTACTGTAGTGTATTTGCCCAGTCTGCAGGTCTATGATACTGTAAGACAGCGGTCCTTACTGTAGTGTATTTGCCCAGTCTGCAGGTCTATGATACTGTAAGACAGCGGTCCTTACTGTAGTGTATTTGCCCAGTCTGCAGGTCTATAGTACTGTAAGACAGCGGTCCTTACTGTAGTGTATTTGCCCAGTCTGCAGGTCTATAGTACTGTAAGACAGCGGTCCTTACTGTAGTGTATTTGCCC
>NC_054561.1:897609-900109 GCF_017654505.1 Polyodon spathula
AGCTGAGCAGCACATCCCTCACTGGAGCCGTCCCTGCTCCTTTACTGCAGAGGCATTTCCTTCTTCTCAAAGCAATCAGCCCTCAACTCTAACCACTACAGCCACGCTGCCTCCCTCCCAGTCTCTCAGCTCTATCCACTACAGCCACGCTGCCTCCCCACCCGGGAGAGGAGGGTCAGCAGAGAGTCGAGATAGAGTGATGTCGGTGCGACGAGGAGGGAGTGAGGGGTCAGCGAGTCGAGTATAGGTGAACAGCCTCCCTGGCCTCCCAGTCTCTCAGCTCTACCCACTACAGCCACGCTGCCTCCCTCCCTCCCAGTCTCTCAGCTCCACTACAGCCACGCTGCCTCCCTCCCTCCCAGTCTCTCAGCTCTATCCACTACAGCCACGCTGCCTCCCTCCCAGTCTCTCAGCTCTAACCACTACAGCCACGCTGCCTCCCTCCCTCCCAGTCTCTCAGCTCTAACCACTACAGCCACGCTGCCTCCCTCCCAGTCTCTCAGCTCTATCCACTACAGCCACGCTGCCTCCCTCCCAGTCTCTCAGCTCTATCCACTACAGCCACGCTGCCTCTCCCAGTCCACTATCCACTACAGCCACGCTGCCTCCCTCCCTCCCAGCTCTATCCACTACAGCCACGCTGCCTCTCCCAGTCTCTCAGCTCTATCCACTAGAGCCACACTGCCTCCCTCTCAGCTCTATCCACTACAGCCACGCTGCCTCCCTCCCAGTCTCTCAGCTCTATCCACTACAGCCACGCTGCCTCCCTCCCTCCCAGTCTCTCAGCTCTATCCACTACAGCCACGCTGCCTCACTCCCAGTCTCTCAGCTCTAACCACTAGAGATGCACTGCATGTTTGTCTGTCTTTCATTTTCAGGTTTATGTATTGAAAACTATATTATTTTATTTGTTTGTAATAAAGACACGAGATATAAAATAACAGAAAAGCTGTTGTTTAATAACAGGGTCTGATTTTTATAAAGAGTTGCCCCGAGGAGTGATGAGTGGAGAGGCTGTACCCCAATATACCCTCGGGGGATTACCCTCACAGCAGATCCCTCTCCCTCTCCCTCTCTCCCTCTCTCCCTCCCCCTCCCCCTCCCCTCTCTCCCTCTCCCCCTCTCTCCTAGCCTGTCATCTCAGTTATTACCTTGTCAAACCGATCGTTATCAGGAATGTAAAGCAAGATACAGCGCGCCTTCATTAGCGCAAATGCAATCCAACAGATGAACTGTTAATTAAAGCTAATGAAGACATCGATTCAATTAAAACGTTCAATTAAAAAATAAATAAATAAAGTTCTCACTCCGATCACACAAACGCACTTCACTTTGTAACACCCCGGGTGAGACAACAGAGGGTTTCTGAGTTCATTTGTATTTTATTTTTCTGAGGGAAACAGCTGTAGCCGTATCATTCCCTGATGTCCCTGTATCTCAGACAGGCCGGGCTGTCAGGATCTCTCCGTGTTCGTGTGTAAACACAGACGCGTGCCCCCGATGAAGGGCAGGTACTCTTTTCAATAGAGGGGATTACGAAGGACATCCCACAGCAGTTCTATAAATAAAAAATAAATACTTCGGATCAAAAATAAAACACAGTAATGAGTTGCAGATCCGACTGCAGTGGAAGCAGAGTCAGATGAATGAATCCTGTTTCAAATCCCATTATACACAGCTGGAACAGTTACTGTATTCACACAGTTATTGTCTTGTGATTCAGCTTTTACTAGGGAGCTCCCCTAAATCCCTTGTTTAGAAAGATCCAGGGTATTAATGCTTGTGACGGAGTAGCTGTCTGCCCTGTGGGTGCGTGCACTCGCTGCTGAGTGACAGGCAGGAGATCGAGACTGTGGAAGGTTAGGGCAGACACGTGAGCGGGCCCTTTCAGACCATGATTATAATACAAAAAAATAAACAACAAAAACTATCTCAGTACTATCTCAGGGATGGAAATGAGACTCCCACTGCATAGCAGTTTGAGCCATTCCTGGTTTTACTCTGAGTTTAATTACAGACACACCTGAGCTTGTTACCTATGGACTGAAATTGAAACTGCTGTGCTACAGGAGTCTTCGTCCCACCCCTGCATTCATTGATAAACCTGAACCTGTGGCGGCTGGTACCTTACAGAGAGCAAGGGAAGCTTTTGGTTTACGATGTGCGGTCATGATGTCTTGAGAATCACATGACTGATTTACACAGTAAACCTACACCATGCTACCCCCCCCTCCCCTCCCCTTCCCCCTCTCACATGCCTATACTAACGCAATCCCATTCACCACAAGACTTCCATCACATGATCTGTAATGTACAGTCCCTCCCTGTGCTGCTCATCACATTGCTGTGCTGTGCTGGCTGTGCTGTGCTACACTCGGCTGTGCTGGCTGTGCTGGGCTGGGCTAGGATATACTCAGCTGTGCTGGGCTGGGCTGTGCTGTGCTGTGCTACACTCGGCTGGGCTGCGCTGGGCTGGGCTGTGCTGTGCTGTGCTGTGCTG
>NC_054561.1:905109-990109 GCF_017654505.1 Polyodon spathula
TAGTAGAAAATCAACCTCATTGTCTTCCAGGTCTTCTGTTGAAGGTTAAGTTCAATGCCGAATGATCTTTCACATGCCTTCAATGCCACTGAACTTGAGTTTCTTGTAGCATTTCTCTTGCCCACTATTTAGATTGAAAGAGCAGAAGCTATGGGACTAACCCATTAGCTCTTAATTGCCTGCAATGTTACTTGCTGGGTTTTTTTATTATGTGTTGATTTTGGCTCCTTGCAAAATAAACACAGACTGAGAAAATGCTGATTTTGTTCAATCGTCTGCAGGTAAATCCTAACCAAATGTTAACACAGAGTGGCATACAACTTGCAAACTAGCCCCATGCTCACTGCTGTGACTGGACTACAGCATGGAATAAACACACCGCAGATAAAATCAAACACAGTCTTCAGTCTTACAGCCAGGACATTAAAGCAATTTAGGAACTCAGAAATACAAGTGATGGGAACAAGACTCCTGTTGCACAGCAGTTTGATCCATTCCTGGTTTCACTAATGAGTTTAAGAAGACACAGCTGAGTTGCATTTTCATATTCAGTATATATTCTTTTCCATAAGCACAAAAAAGCTGCTAACCGACTCGTGAGCATTAATCATGCACAATGTATGAATCATGTGGGCATCTGAATGTATGGTCTTTGCTCTTTTACATAACAGCTGAAAAAACAATGTAATTGTAAATCATGAGAACACACGCCACACGCATCACATTGCCTTCAGATGACCAAGAGCTGGGCTTTGGAGATACAGGCAGGCAGGCTCTGAGGGGGTAAACAACCAGCTCTCTCCTCCGTCCCTGGCAACTGGGAATGGGATCTCACTGATACTGCGCTGGTTTTAATGATATTCTGTTAACATATGGAATTGCACGCCACTTTGTAGTTTTACATACACTTAACAAAAAATGTGACATTTCCACTATGAGACTATTATGGCTTCCGGTAGACATTTTATCATTTTGTAGTTTCTTTGATTGCATGATGTTAAATAAAAGATCTACGTGAATATACATAACGATAGCTGATAGAAAACTTAGAAGACATAGAAGCGAATGCAAAGTTAGGGATCGTGTTTCAGTATAGAGGGGTGAAGTTTGAGTTGCAGTTATTGTATTACAGTAGTACAGACAGTTAGAGAGCATGTCAAAGTGCTGACAGAGTTTGGGAGTTAGAGGTTATAACAGTGAGGGTTAGAGAGCGTGTTTGTGTCCCAGCACAGTTTAGAGAGTTGGGGTGGTTATTACAGTGAGGGTTAGAGAGCGTGTCTGTGTCCCAGCACAGTTTAGAGAGTTGGGGTGGTTATTACAGTGAGGGTTAGAGAGCGTGTTTGTGTCCCAGCACAGTTTAGAGAGTTGGGGTGGTTATTACAGTGAGGGTTAGAGAGCGTGTCTGTGTCCCAGCACAGTTTAGAGAGTTGGGGTGGTTATTACAGTGAGGGTTAGAGAGCGTGTCTGTGTCCCAGCACAGTTTAGAGAGTTGGGGTGGTTATTACAGTGAGGGTTAGAGAGCGTGTCTGTGTCCCAGCACAGTTTAGAGAGTTGGGGTGGTTATTACAGTGAGGGTTAGAGAGCGTGTCTGTGTCCCAGCACAGTTTAGAGAGTTGGGGTGGTTATTACAGTGAGGGTTAGAGAGCGTGTCTGTGTCCCAGCACAGTTCAGAGAGTTGGGGTGGTTATTACAGTGAGTGTTAGAGAGCGTGTCTGTGTCCCAGCACAGTTCATAGAGTTGGGGTGGTTATTACAGTGAGGGTTAGAGAGTGTGTCTGTGTCCCAGCACAGTTGAGGCCTCTATAGCAGTGGACTCAGCAGCAGGGGGTTCGTTCAGCTGCTGACGTTGAGAAGCTGCCCGGAGGAGAAGAATGCAATTGTGTGTATATAAACAGTCTATATTTAAACACAGGACTGCATAGTACAGCTGGGAACAGACTCTACATGAAGGCAGGGAGAAGGGAGAGGAGACAGGGTGGAGAGAGAGGGGGAGAGAGAAAGAGAGAGAGGAACAGGGTGGAGATAGAGGAAACAGGGTGGAGGGAGAGGGAAGGAGAGAGAGAGAGAGAGAGAAAGAGAGGAAGAGGGGTTAAAGGGAAAGAGAGGGGTAGAGAGAGATGGAGAGAGAGGGGGCAGAGGAAAAGGGAAAGGGTGAAAGATAAACACAGATAACAACACACTCTACTAAACACACCCACTTACACATGCCACACGCCACAAGCAGCACGACAGGGACCTTTTGATAAGTTTGGAAGAACCACAAACAGCTTCAAAACCACAGCAGAGATTGAAAAAGGATCAGGAGGCGAGGAGTCTCCCCTGCAGTGTGGCAGTGGGTCAGATCCAGAGGTGTGAGTGAAGTCACTCCGCTCAGCCTCTTAATAACAAGCAAGCGCTTCAGAGCCGCCAAGATCAGGGTGAAACACGCCTCCGCTCTGCTCACAGTGAGGCGATTTCTATCCCCCCTCCTGCACTTGGCATCCACACAAAGGTGACAAAACCTCTGTATGTAATTTATTAACCCCGACACCCCCTTCTCTGCCCTCTGCTCTCCCTGCTCCTCTCTCTCAGGGCAGATGGGGCGCCCTGTCCCTCCCTCCATCATTCACCCCGCACTGTCCCAGCATCAGCACTGAAAGAGCACTTTTAATCCACAAAAAAAAAAAAAAAAACAAGAGCTAGGCAGGCATTCAACCAGACTGCATCAATCTGCAAGCGGACACGGCCTGGGGAAGATCGCTCTGAAACAAGCTTCACTTAAACGCTATTGAACGCTGAAACTACATGCGAGTCAGGGCAGGTGTAGTGAGTATGAGTCAGTGAGTGTGAGTGTGAGTGTGCAAGTGTGAGTGTGGGCGAGTGAGTTAGTTTATGCAAAAGCAGAGCTGTGTAACTCATGCAGCAGCCCCTCCCCAAAAAATTGCCATTTCAAGTCCTTGGAACTATTCCCCCCCCCTCCCCCCCAATGAGATGTGAAATGACCAAAATAAATAATATTCTGATCACTTTAAGGTTTGTTCCAAGGGCTTTTCCAAGAAGAAATAACAGTTTGATTCCAAACCCCAGTTTGTCCACTTGCTCCAGAATGACCCTCTCGTAAAACACGAAGCTCTGCCATGTAGAGGAATGCAGCACTAAGGAATGATCTGAACCCGGACACAATCACTACCCTCTGCCCAGCCGGGGCCCGCTGCTCTCCTGCTCTCCTCTTGTTATTATTTCTTTGTCCCTTCTCACATCCCATTATCCTGTCAGTCAATACATTCATGTCAGACAAATTAAGCTTAAATAGAAAACGCTTCTGAATTCCCCGATCCCCGACACAGACCCATTAGCCTGTGAAGTGCTCTGTTAAAGCTGCCTTCATTACAGCGCTCGGGGAGTGTAAGGCTGTAATGAGGGCTGCCTGGCATTCAACACCATCAACCAGTTCACCCACAACTGAGCTTCATGGGAACAAAGCCCAGCTTGTACTGGCTGACGACAGTACAAGCCTGCCACTGAGACCCGGAGGCAAATAGTCACCCGCACACCCTAAAAATTAAATACAGACCCTCAGATCTCAGGGTGTCAAAAACATCTACATGCAACCATACCTGGTAAACACTCCGTTTAGTAAGGACAAACATTTTGGGACTTTTGTATTTTTACAAGTACCAGGAATTATGAGTTTGTCTACAGCGTTGCTGTTTGAAACATTTACACCTGACTTAACTTTTTAAAGTCAATAGATTTTCATGATAGTACAAAAGGGGAGGGGAAGGAGGAGGGGGTCAGGTATGTTTAAGGGCCTCTGTGTGCGACTGTGTAAATATGTCCAGTCCTGTTACTGTTTAAGGGTCCCTGTGTGCGACTGTGTAAATATGTCCAGTCCAGTTCTGTTACTGTTTAAGGGTCCCTGTGTGGGGTTTTGCTGTGCTGTGGGTTTGCAGGCTGGCTGGCAGTTCAGGACTGGGTTAGCAGGCAGTGATTACATTAATCTCATTCACATCAATTATTTAGCGCCGCTGTGAGGCATATTAATGAGATTTAGCTGTCATTAGGAAGGATGTTCAATGCAGAAATTCATTACCAGTCAAAAAGCACAGAGGTCAGGGAGGGCAGGAGGCTACACATATCAGAACCAGGCTAATTACTATTATTATTATTATTATTATTACTATTATAAGGGAGTACACATAGAATACTATCAGTATACACTGTGCTTACACATCTGTCCTTTTAACGTTAGAGAGCTGCTATCAGCAACATCCAAATACATGGCAGCTGTGTCTCACCCTACTTGCTTATATAAAGGATCTGTATCACCGACGCCACCCTCCAAGACCCGGCCTCCGAGATTTCCCTTAATATCCGGTCTGGCTGCTCCTCTCCCCACCCAGCTCTGCACAAACATCCCCGTTTCCTTCAGGAAGCAGCGCTCTGAAAGGGATGCTGTCCTCAAATGACAGAGAGTGCTGTCCTCCTGTCAGTCTGACTGCCTGTCTGACCTCTCCACTTTACCCCTTTAAAAGGAACTTCCTGTTATGAAGAACTCCCTCTCTGATCCAAGTAGCTTTATTCTTTTTTTTCCCCCAGATTAGAATAAAAAAAAAAAAAATTCTATTAGTTACTGCAGCTGCCTGAGGAAGTCTAATTTCTAGCGAGCTAGGATCATGGACTGACTAATCGAATGTAGGTAGGTGAGAAATCAATAATCACGTTTCCTCTGAGGTCGTCTGTTTCACACTGACTCTTAAATGACTTTCCTTTTCATATCGCATGTCCCTTAAACTTGTTTTTTTAGAACATGAGAATCTTCTCCATGGCTTAATAACAGAAAGTTGAAAATCCACCCCGCGGGGGCTCCCGAGTGGCGCATCCAGCATCCAGGTGCTCCACGTGGGCAGGGAGGGCCTAGGCCAGCAGGGGAATCTGCGGTACACTGCGCACCAGAGCCCCCTGTAGCTGATAGGGCGCTTGTGGTTCTGCAGTGGAGCCTCTAGATCTGTGTTGTCCTCCAGCACTATAGGTCTGGTGGCTTCGCTGTTGATCCGCAGCGTGTAAAATGAGGGATTGGCAGAAGCACGTTTCAGAGGACGCGTGCTCCAGCCTCCATTCCCCGAGTCGCCGGGGGGGTGAGCCGAGGATACAGATAATAATTGGGCACACTAAACTGTGGAGAAAAACCGGGGTTAAAAACTGGAGACAACTAAATTAAAAAAAAATAAATAAATAAAATAATCCATCCCATGATATTGGTGTCCTCCGCTGTGTATTTTTAACACAAACACAGAACCAAAGGGTTAAGGTTAACGGTGTATATTATAACATTTAATAAATGACAGGAAGTGTTTTAATAGTACTGGTTTAGTGTGCCTGAGAAAGAGGGAGAGAGATGGAGGGGGGGGTGCAGGGTTCCACTGTGAGGCAGCGAGACAGAGAGGGAGAAGGAGGGCACTGGACCAAACAGCCGGGTTTAATTAGGAGAGAATTGAGTCTGAGCAAGATCTCTGGTCTCAGGACCCAAGAGCAGCTTTAACTCTACACTCGCCTCCTGCACACAGGGATGGGAATAAGACTCCCGTTGCACAGCAAAGTGATCCATTCCTGGTTTCATTATGTTTAATAATAAGACACACCTTGCTACCCTATACACTGGGACTAATCAAGCTTGTAGTAAAACCTGCACTGGGTGAAACTGCTGTGCAACAGGAGTCTTACTGCCATCCTCAAGTTATCCTTTTTTTTGTGTGTGAACAGGGCCTGTGAAGTGTAGACCTCTAGTGGTCTTTAGTTTTTATTTTAGTGATCCAGTGCTGACTGCTTACTGATCCCAACATCTCTTCTCGGCTTTATTCAAAATTAGGGTTCAGATCACAGTGCCCCAGGCACCAGGCCAGCGCCTTTCCACTGCCCCCTCCCCTATCCACACTTCAAAGAAAGATAAAAACACAGAACAGGTCAGATTTCAATAGCTCTGCAACACACCTTTAATCCCAGACCCCCCCCCAGAGCAGAGGGGGGCAAGAGCTAAACTAATCAGCCTCTGAAATCAGGCATGATCAGGGGATGGGCTTTTTCTTTTTCTGTTTTTGAAGATAGAAAGAGAAGAAGGGAGGGAGAGAGAGAGAGAGAGAGAGAGAGAGAGAGAGAGAGAGAGAGAGAGAGAGAGAGAGACAGCAATTCTGTAAAGCTGTGAATTTTCCGAAAAGAGACAACAGACAAAAGCAAAGACCAAAGAGAAATCTAAAATAATACAAGAATCCATTCAATGGAAGCCAGCTGGTTTTTGGCACAGTGGTGAAAGCGTTTATCCACGCATGACAAAATGGAGAATCGACTGTTACTTTCAAGGTAAAATTTAAAAAGAAAGAGCCCACTGTTTCAGTGAACACCTTCATCGGCGTAGAGGGGGTGGCGTGTCCTGGTTTGCAGCAGCTGGGACACTCTGAACTTATTCCAGCTGGGATGCTGCAATCCGCTCCTTCTCACCTCTCCTGATCCCTGCAGCTATCAATTAGGGGGTTTCGTTACTCTAGTTCACTGCACGAGCACCAGGGCTCTCCAGGGTACTCTGCTCCATCTGATCGTTGAGAGCAGGCACTTGCACTCTGCTTTTAGGTTCCACTCCTTGACATCAAAAACACGCAGAACAGCAAGAGCACATTCTCATACACAGAAAAGGACACTTGCTTTACAATGCTTCCCTACACTTTACCAGACCTCTCTGTGCTTTACAATGCTTCCCTGTGCTTTACCAGACCTCTCTGTTCTTTACAATGCTTCCCTGTGCTTTACCAGACCTCTCTGTTCTTTACAATGCTTCCATATGCTTTACCAGACCTCTCTGTGCTTTACAATGCTTGCTCATGCTTTATTACACCTTTACTGTGCTTTTATATGGGACTCTTTCATAAGGGATATGTTAAAAGCCTTACATTTGAAATGCCTTTGTTTATAACATAAATAAATAAAAGAACCCCCCCCCCCCCCCCCCCGGATGAGAGTCGTGTAGAGATGATGGCACGCTCCTGTCGCTTCTTCCTCAGCAACAGATGCAGAATTCGCCCCTTCCTCGCACACTGCTCCACGCAGCTCCTGGCACTGTCCTGCCTTGGCTACTGCAACTCCATCCCGGCCGGCCTCCCTGCCTCTGCTACCGGTCCGCTCCAGCTCTCTGCAGCTCGCCTTGCCTTCTCCCTTTCCCGTTTCTCCCACGTTACACCACTACTCCACTCTCTGCACTGGCTCCCTATCGCCGCTCACATCCATTCAAAACTCCTGTACTCGCCTATCACTGTCTTATATTTTCTGCTCCCTGCCATCTCCAGACTATCATCTCTCCCTACACCCCTTCTCGCCCCTCCACCTCCAGCAGACTAGCTGTTCCAGACTTGCTCTTACTGTATTCTTTATCTTCTTTCAGAACTGCCCTCATTGTATTGTAATATTCTGTAGTGGGATATTTTATAATGTGACACTTTGTACTGTGATATTTTGTAACAATTGTAAGCTGCCTTGGAGAAGAGTGTCTGCTAAGAAATAAATAATAATAATAATAATAACAGAACCACAGGTGATAAAGTGAGTCTGATGCTGAACTACAAAAAGAACTGAAACAGTATCCACCCTGGGGTAATAGAGAGGTCACAAGCTTGCAGATTACACAAAACAAAACAAAACAGGTTGATAATTGAGAGGCTGGGGGGTGACTCAGAAGAGAGGAAGCAGCTGCTTGCAGAGGGATGGAGGAGATAACACTTCACATGCTGAAGACAGTCCCATTGATGAGGAGCGAGAGGGAAGGAGGAGATAACACTTCACATGCTGAAGACAGACCCATTGATGAGGAGCGAGAGGGAAGGAGGAGATAACACTTCACATGCTGAAGACAGTCCCATTGATGGGGGGGGGGGGGGGGGGGGGAGGAGAATTGTACACTTCACTTCTTGAAGTGTACAGACTGTCTGGTAACTCTCCTCACCCCCCCCCCCTACTCCCTCCCCCCTGCCCTCTATTGTAAGTGTACACTTCTGCTGAAGACCAGACCCCCCCCCCGGGGTGGGGAGGATGTTACTAATGGCACTCTTTGTCATGCTAAGTTACTGTTCTTTCTTCTGTGTCTCAGAATAATAGTCAATCAGAGAGGAGAGGGGGGTGACTAGGAAGCAACTTTGAAGCGAGCGTGTGACACTGCGCAGGGTAAGGGGGGGCGTGTTTGAAGCGAGCGTGTGACACTGCGCAGGGTAAAGGGGGGGCGTGTTTGAAGCGAGCGTGTGACACTGCGCAGGGTAAAGGGGGGGCGTGTTTGAAGCGAGCGTGTGACACTGCGCAGGGTAAAGGGGGGGCGTGTTTGAAGCGAGCGTGTGACACTGCGCAGGGTAAAGGGGGGGCGTGTTTGAAGCGAGCGTGTGACACTGCGCAGGGTAAAGGGGGGGCGTGTTTGAAGCGAGCGTGTGACACTGCGCAGGGTAAGGGGGGGGCGTGTTTGAAGCGAGCGTGTGACACTGCGCAGGGTAAAGGGGGGGCGTGTTTGAAGCGAGCGTGTGACACTGCGCAGGGTAAAGGGGGGGCGGGTTTGAAGCGAGCGTGTGAGAAGTGTACGACTCTGTCTGTAACTACCCCACCCCCCCTACAGTGTTACCCTGCGCAGGGTAAAGGGGGGGCGGGTTTGAAGCGAGCGTGTGACACTGCGCAGGGTAAAGGGGGGGCGCGTTTGAAGCGAGCGTGTGACACTGCGCAGGGTAAAGGGGGGGCGTGTTTGAAGCGAGCGTGTGACACTGCGCAGGGTAAAGGGGGGGCGTGTTTGAAGCGAGCGTGTGACACTGCGCAGGGTAAAGGGGGGGCGTGTTTGAAGCGAGCGTGTGACACTGCGCAGGGTAAGGGGGGGGCGTGTTTGAAGCGAGCGTGTGACACTGCGCAGGGTAAGGGGGGGGCGTGTTTGAAGCGAGCGTGTGACACTGCGCAGGGTAAGGGGGGGGCGTGTTTGAAGCGAGCGTGTGACACTGCGCAGGGTAAGGGGGGGGCGTGTTTGAAGCGAGCGTGTGACACTGCGCAGGGTAAGGGGGGGGCGTGTTTGAAGCGAGCGTGTGACACTGCGCAGGGTAAAGGGGGGGCGTGTTTGAAGCGAGCGTGTGACACTGCGCAGGGTAAAGGGGGGGCGTGTTTGAAGCGAGCGTGTGACACTGCGCAGGGTAAGGGGGGGGCGTGTTTGAAGCGAGCGTGTGACACTGCGCAGGGTAAAGGGGGGGCGTGTTTGAAGCGAGCGTGTGACACTGCGCAGGGTAAAGGGGGGGCGTGTTTGAAGCGAGCGTGTGACACTGCGCAGGGTAAAGGGGGGGCGTGTTTGAAGCGAGCGTGTGACACTGCGCAGGGTAAAGGGGGGGCGTGTTTGAAGCGAGCGTGTGACACTGCGCAGGGTAAAGGGGGGGCGTGTTTGAAGCGAGCGTGTGACACTGCGCAGGGTAAAGGGGGGGCGTGTTTGAAGCGAGCGTGTGACACTGCGCAGGGTAAAGGGGGGGCGTGTTTGAAGCGAGCGTGTGACACTGCGCAGGGTAAAGGGGGGGCGTGTTTGAAGCGAGCGTGTGACACTGCGCAGGGTAAAGGGGGGGCGTGTTTGAAGCGAGCGTGTGACACTGCGCAGGGTAAAGGGGGGGCGTGTTTGAAGCGAGCGTGTGACACTGCGCAGGGTAAAGGGGGGGCGTGTTTGAAGCGAGCGTGTGACACTGCGCAGGGTAAGGGGGGGGCGTGTTTGAAGCGAGCGTGTGACACTGCGCAGGGTAAAGGGGGGGCGTGTTTGAAGCGAGCGTGTGACACTGCGCAGGGTAAAGGGGGGGCGTGTTTGAAGCGAGCGTGTGACACTGCGCAGGGTAAAGGGGGGGCGTGTTTGAAGCGAGCGTGTGACACTGCGCAGGGTAAAGGGGGGGCGTGTTTGAAGCGAGCGTGTGACACTGCGCAGGGTAAGGGGGGGGCGTGTTTGAAGCGAGCGTGTGACACTGCGCAGGGTAAAGGGGGGGCGTGTTTGAAGCGAGCGTGTGACACTGCGCAGGGTAAAGGGGGGGCGTGTTTGAAGCGAGCGTGTGACACTGCGCAGGGTAAAGGGGGGGCGTGTTTGAAGCGAGCGTGTGACACTGCGCAGGGTAAAGGGGGGGCGTGTTTGAAGCGAGCGTGTGACACTGCGCAGGGTAAAGGGGGGGCGTGTTTGAAGCGAGCGTGTGACACTGCGCAGGGTAAAGGGGGGGCGTGTTTGAAGCGAGCGTGTGACACTGCGCAGGGTAAAGGGGGGGCGTGTTTGAAGCGAGCGTGTGACACTGCGCAGGGTAAAGGGGGGGCGTGTTTGAAGCGAGCGTGTGACACTGCGCAGGGTAAAGGGGGGGCGTGTTTGAAGCGAGCGTGTGACACTGCGCAGGGTAAAGGGGGGGCGTGTTTGAAGCGAGCGTGTGACACTGTGCAGGGTAAAGGGGGGGCAGGTTGAGTTTTGGGTTACATCTAGTACATCGTGAACCTCCACGCACACGCACACACACACGCACACGCACGGCTCTATAATCCCTCTGCTCTTTTCACAGTTCTCTGACAAACTGTTGTTTTCTTTTCTTTTTAATTTGACCTCATGCTCCCTACATGTAGTTGATAGAATACTTGGAATAGCTAGACAGGAAAGTATGCAAGTGTTTGTGTGCGTGCGTGCGTGTGTGCGTGCGTGCGTGCGTGCGTGTGTGTGCGTGCGTGCACGGGGGCGGGCGGGTACAATTTAGACACTTTAAAGATATGTGTTTATATATGCATGCACACACACACACACACACACACTAATAACAGGACGCCACCCTCAAATACCTTTTGCAATTCCTTGGGAGTTTTTGGTTTGGCTCAAAAGTTGAGATTCCTGCATTACAATGCAACGGGAATCAATGTTTGTATGTGTGTGTGTGCGTTTCAGTGTGTCTGTGTGTTTGAGTGCTTGAGTATTGCATGACACCAGATATAAATAAATCCAACGCACAAGAATCACCAAACAGTTAGGAACTTCCTATTCCTTTCCTCTGTCCAGCCATTACTTTCTTATATATTCATCATACTGACTTATTAACTGTTTTAGTTTTTTATACAAATGCATTGACACCTAATCCGGGTCCCTTAGAACATAGCCTGAATACGAGGAACAAAACCTGGAAACACGACTTCAAAGGTAAATCCATCCAGACACTGCACAGCCAGTTCTCTCTCTCTTTGTTATTTCTGGTAAAACTGGTTTTAAGCTAAACAGTGCGTAGAAGCATGACTTCCAACGGACATGCCTGTAACAACACAGCAGCCGCCAAAGAGAGAGGGCACTGACCCAGGTAAGAAAGAAAGAAAGAAAGAAGGAAAGGAGGGAGGAAGGAGGGTAAAGTGCAGAAGCAGAGTGCTGCTGGACTGGTAATGAAAGATCCCCCCTCAGACACAGTGACTTTGCAGCCAGAGTGACCCAGCCCCCCAGCTCGCACTCTGCAGCACAGACCAGCCTGGTCCAGCTCCACTGTGTTAACTTCATCCATCAGGCTAAGTGCCACATTCATAATTCATTAGCCACTCCTTGAGAATTCAGGAACCTTCCCTTCGCATGCAAGCCATTTCACCAATGCAAAGAGCAGTGAGGGGCAGAGAGGAGGGGAGAGAGATTTCGGGATAAAAGGAAGAGGTAGCAGAAATCCATGCCCTGTACACTCATACGGCTATTAACACACACAGATCAACTTTGACAATGCTTGCATGACTTGTCATGCCAATAAAGGTCATTTGAATTTGACTTTGAGAGGGGGAGAGGAGAGAGCTTGCAATTGAAGGAGGTCTGAACCTGCCAGAGCAACAAACGAATCCTGTTGTTTTGAGCGAGCAACTCCCCGGCTCTTACCTCACAGTAAAATAAACAGCGTTTTGCTACATCGGTTTTGCAACACTGAAATCAATTTCAACAAATTCAAATGCGGAGCGCGGATCGCGGTCACAGTCTGACGTCTCGGCATTTACTGGTGGTAGGGAACTTGGCTTAGCGAGGAGGGGGCTGGGGGGCAGCAGGGTCAAATTGAATTTCCGAACATCATAAACGTAGATTAACTCAAGGGCACTCCTCCAGGAACACGCTTAAGGGGAAATCGCAGATAGACTGACCCATACTGTACATTAACTGCATGCACTGCCCATTCAATGGGAGATAAATTAACGAAACAGTCTGTAGATGTAGGTCCAACTGCAGCACACAAAGCAAGACACTGTGTGGACTTTACAACACAGCTAACTCACAGCCCAGACCATTCAAAAACAATCAGAAGAGAGACAGCGCCCAGAAACTAAATTATGCTACTTCAAAGAACTTTCTTTCTCTGTTCTCACACAGTTAAGATGATTTCTAATCCCCAAAAGCCACTCTCTATACACCAGAAGCACTAGGAAATTTTTCGCTTCTCATTTGATAGCATTCTTTTTTTTTGACTTCTGCATATGAGATGTTTGAATGATCCGACTGCATTTGCGATGTATCCAGGCCACTCTTAGGACTTTTCCTGGTTACAAATGGGTTAACTGCCGTGGAGTTGGAAGAGGAGGAGAGGGAGAGAGGGAGGGAGGGACGGTATGCGTGTTTCTGCGCTGACATCTCAACTGCTTCCCTCCTTCCAGACCCCTTGCAGGAGGCAACAATGGCCTCAAAGAGCTATCAAGACTGCAGACTCTTCACTTAAAATCTCCTTCTCACACAGCATGCCAGCAATGGCCTTTTCACTGTCAAGAGGGAGCTAGCGAGCAGAGATAGAGAGACCGAGAAAGAGCTTTCTTACCGATCTGAATGAGCATGCCAGACAAATAAATAAATCAACCTGTAGTGTATTTAACAACAACAACGAACCCCACCCCCCCACTCCAAAAAAGTCACAGTCAAGTAGATTCGTTGCACTAGTCATGCAACACATAGTGCGCGCCACAGCGTTCAATGCTGCTGTGGATGTGCCAAGTGATCCCACAACAAAAGTGACGCTCACAGCAACAGGTCTGTATCAAACTCTCTCTACAGCAAAGCTGAAGTTAAACAATATAAATAAACAGGAGCTAATTCAAAGACTGAAGTTCCCCATATCTCTTCACAGTACTGCAGCAGCCTTGTCCTCATTACACGCACATGGCTGAGCAGCGAGGCTGGCTTTCAGTCTGAACAGGTTTCTGCCTGCTTTCTCTCTCTTCCATCTCTCCATCACGCATTGTATTATCTATCATAATAATAATAATAATAATAATAATAATAATAATAATAATAATAATGTGCTTTACCATACATACCTATGTCTAACATTGCAAATACTTACAGAATGAAAGACAGATGCCTGTTTACATTGCACTGCAATTGCAATTCTTCTCAGAGATAGTGTTCTCTGTACGCTAGTGTACTGCACAGGGTTTCATTTCAAGTTTAATGTTAGGTTTTCATACAGGTACTGCGCTACAGCAGCTACAGGTGAGTGGGGTTAAAGGGTCCTTTCTATAAACGTTACTGTATTTAACAGGCTTTTATGGTGTTTTCAGTTTCCTTTAAACACATGCAGATGTTTTACAAACTGGCGCTTTAAACAGGTGCCAAACAGAAAACACACTGGTGTTAATAAGCTTCATATAAAGAAACTGTCCGGAGGCTCATCTCAGGGCTGCTACAGTGCAGTGCATGCATCTCCCTGCTAGTCCTGTAACATGCACACACACAGAGGCAAAGGCTTCGACACATTCAGCTTACAGTGTAAGAACCAGCCAATGCAACCCTAAACCGTGACAGAAGCGCCCTGCTCAACACAACAGGTCTTTAAACAACAAACTAATGGAAACCCTGCAAACCGAGAAATCATTAGCAGAGGCTGGTGAAGAAGTGAGCAGCCTTGCTTTATATCCGGTGGAACGCTGTCCGCCTGGGTGATTCATACAGCAGAGATTAAAACGAAGGGAGCCCAATAAACAGCAGAGGAAAAAGCCATGCATGTAAAGCAGGACGCCCCCCAGTGTATGCGCGTGTAATTACTGATACCCAGATTAATACCTATTGTAATGCAGGCTCAATTCCCCCACCCTCTTTAAGGAACAATGAATCAGCGTCACTGGGGTTTGCTCTTCCAAACACTGCTTTGTTCATCAAAGCTAGCTTCTCAATACCAAATTGACTTGCGGGTTCAGATTAAGCAGGAGTCAAACCCTCCACTTGTATTCCCTGTCCTAGACAACTGCACTCACTAAATAATTAACAAACAAACAGCACACTTTTACAACACTCACATAATCTGAATGTGCTAGACCTCCAGGGTCCTGCACTGAAAGTGCTGTATGAAACCGAATGATCAATATTACCGCACATGTATTTAGATTTTATATTAAATTGCCTTTTTTTCCTTTAAAACATTACATACTTTCAATCTGATATGTGTTCTGTCACTCCCATGCTTGCGGTTAGGGTTCATTTTAAGTTAACTAGCTGGCTGTTTGCTTTAAACCAGGATTAAGGCTCTGGCCTTCCTTATTCTTTGACAAGATGATCCCCCCCCCAAAGCCTGCATTCCAGCATGTCTCTTTGTTTAAGAAAGGAAAGGCAGCCGTTGTGGTGTCTTCTTGTTTCTGTCTGCAGCCCTCTTGCCTCACAGCTACCAAGATTACTCAAACTCGCGACTGACGAGTGGAAATGAAGAAATTCGAAAAACAAAATGTGATTATTCTCTGAGGAATAGAAAAGTTGCACTTCACTGACTCACGACTTCAAAAAGGCAAGAGAGTCACCGTCCGTGCAAGCTGTACTGTCCAAACTGTTCCTTCTAGAAAGTTTAGCACGTTTTCCCAGTAGATTTGCTCTTCACCATGCTATTTATCGTTTAACATGGTGCTGTGTGATTTGCCACAATGCCTGTGCTTTCAACATGCTTGTACAACACTTTGGTGTGCTCTCGCTGCACTACGCTATCCACAGCAAACCTTTACAATCGTTACCCTAAAAAAAGAAAAGAAAAAAACACTTCAGCAGCCACCACCAGCCACCGGACATCCCACTGCAATCTGTCACCTCTCAGCTGTGAACTGGGCTTTGCATGCAAGGTAATAAAATACCATCTGTCTGCTCCCCCCCCCCCCCCCCCCCCCCCCCCCTTCTTTTGGAAAAGCTATCCTAGTCTTTAAATGCTTATGAGTCAGAGCCCGCTCCCAGCGACAAACCTCAAATGCACATCCATTGAAGCAGTGTCTAATTGCACCCGGTGTTACAGACTGCAGTGCAAACAAATGTGTGTAATTACTTCTCAGTTTATAGGAGTGTAATCACCTATTCATGTTCTATAATGTCTTGATTACAGGTCCCTTAATTCTGCAGCCGATAAGCAAAAGTTCACTTGACTGAGCATGTGATACTTCAATGGACTTGCCCTACATACAGTAACTAGATTGAAGTAAATACACACTGAAGCAAATGCACATACAGAAAGAAGACTAAGCTCACAAAACGCTGGGTCCTATTCACATCACCAATGCATTTGCTGACTCAATTAAAAAGTGTAATATCTGTTGCTGAATTCCTATGGATTTATTTTATTTAACCAGGAGATTTACCCACTGAGACCACGGCCTCATTTACGAGGGGGTCCTGAACAAGAGTCTGGACTGCAATCAAATCCATCTGAACACAAGATTAGAAAGAAACACGCCCAAGTTAAAAATCAGACTGTGATAATCACGGCTTGCATTCTAAACCTATTTCATCTATTACAGGGACAGCAATAAGAGCCTGGTTCTTTGTTGCTTTCTGCAGCTCGAACGTGTGGGTCTCAGTTTGTGTCTCATTTCTGACACCACGCCTCACATTTTGATTCCTAAACTGTACAGCAGAGATCTGATCTCAGTGCTGGAGAGGAGAGAAGGGAAGAGCTTTACAGAGTGGCCACTCGGAGCCCACACACTGGCGGATCTGTCTCTTCACTGTGATACCAGGAGCAAAGAGAGAAGGCTGAAATGAACATCACCACACTCTTACTTCATCAGCTGAATGCACTGTCCCACTAATTACCTTTGTAAAATACGCAGTTCAGGTGGGGGGGGGGGGGTCCCCTAGTAAAAGGCATTTTGTTAAGTGTTTGAACATTGTACGCAAAGTTTTCATCTCAGATTAGTGAACACCCCTGATTCTTTTTGTGTGTTTTTTTTCAGTAGGTTAGGTAACTAAACATGAACCATTCCAGCACAAATCATACTCAAAACTGAACAGCATCTTCAGTCTGCCCGGCTATTTCTACCGCGCTATGCGAGGAAGGCGGAAACTGAAACGCTGTAGCTAATTATTGAAATATTGAGCTAGAAGTTTATCCTTTACTTTTCATATATATACACAAACACACACTAAGCTAAGCTACAGCAGCACACGCAGATAAACAATTGCTTCAGCGCTCGCTGTCGCACAGTAATAGTCTGCTGATGGTCGGAGAGCAGCAGGGCTTAGTCAACATCCTAGATAAAAGAATTAAACCCAGAAAAGTAAATACTCAGCAGTTTCTAGGAAAGCTCTGCTGTTTGTAGAGTACAGTACAGATATCCCCGCTGCCCAGTCTCTTGTTTGATGCCAGTTCTGGGCGAACAGGTTAAGCGCGGCTTCGAGCTGCAGAATATAGTTTTTGACTCAACAGTGACCAACGCCATAAAACAATTCCCTAATCCTCCGAGGGATGCAGACTACTTTTTTCGGTTTTATTTATTATTCCTTCCTATTTAAAAAACGTGCCGAGTTTTTGTTTTTGTATTTTCATGCATGTAAAAGGTGGCACTTCTATCGGCCCCACTGAATGCCATAGACCGACCACTGGATTTGCCTCCCGGGTTGAGTTTGCAGCGAACCGCTGATGTACAGGCCGGACTGATCGTTTGTTTCTCCCACGTCGGGTTGAGTTCATAAATACAGGCCTTTTACCGGTTCATCCCTTAAACTTTAATTTTTGACATTGCAACCTCAGTAACACAGTCCCATTGTACACCTTAAACATTGTTAGAGTTTCACATACGCGACAACTTACAGCCGCGGACTCGAAATTGTGTTTTAATAATATGAGACAGCTCTAGTTTCACAAACACCACATTTTCCCCTGCGGTTAGAGAGCGTGTAGTGTTTATAAGTAAACTTCCTGAAATGATTTCTGTTCATGATATTGCTATATAACCCTCCCCCGGCTCAGCTTAGTAACACACTTTTAAACAATATCATTAGCTACTGCTAATATGACAAAATTGTTTTGTTTTGTTTTTTTGTTTTTTTTTCCGGTGCATTCCTAGATATAATTACTTCTCTTTTTTTAAATACACGTTTTCAGAAATGTATGAAAAGACAACATCACGTTGTTGCCAAAATGAATTTTAAAAAGAAGGCACAAGCATATTGCAAGTATATATGTTGGGCACGGATGAATTGCCACAGCGCAGGATTTCAGCAATAGGGACGTGTATTTATTTTGTGTGCAAACAAACAGCCGGCGTGTTTTTTTTTTTTAATGTTATTATATAATATTAATGACTGACACATTTTATAAACTCCTGCATATTCTTCGATGTGTAGCGCGCAGCAGATTCCCTCGGTATTGTTGCAATGCTAGCAGAATAAAACTGTAACATTCAATTCGCCTACCAAAACTGAGGGGCACTGAGCCAGCAATCCGCCGTAATTATATTACCTGAAACCCAGCTGTGAAGAAACACAACAAAACCATCACAGAGTTAACATGCATTAAACCATTTTGCACGTCCAGCAGATCCCTTAATCGAAATGCATACAAGCAAACCTTCCCGTGGCTATGATGAACGGTCTGATGATTGCAGGCTGTGTGCTTTCAGAAGTGTGATATACAGGTGCATACGTACACTATGAAAGTACAGTGCGTCCTGCGTTCGCTTATTTTAAGGTGTGTGTGTGTGTGTTGAGATTCCTATGGGAGGTTTACCGCACACGCCAGTCTTTTTTTTTTTAAATGACGGACCGGGTCTGCATTGACAGAAGTCTCGGAAGATGAGGAGGTTAATAGAGGTACGTACAGTGGTTCGATCCGTTCCAGTGCTGTGTCCGGATAGCAGTGCTGTACGGGTGGTGAGCGCCAGACACCAAGCCCTTATCCTGAAGCAGACACCCGCGGTTCTGGTTGTAATAATCCATCATTAAAAACGGGTTAGCGGCGTGGTTCAATCCCACCACATCCACGCTCTCGTACATATTTGTTTGTGTGGTTCTTTGTTTAAAGCAATACAATTAATAACAAAAAATGCTTAAGAAGGTAAAATAAAGTTAGTCAGTGGCAGAAGACAGAGAAAGGGTTACGAAGACCCAGCTTTAGCCTTTGCACGGTTAGCTAGTGGTAGTCAATCATTCTGTAGTTTAAGAGGTAGTGTTCTGGACGGTGCTTCTTGGTATATTTTTTTGTATAAAAATACGTTGTTTTTTTTTTGTACAGGTGGCTGACGGCGGTATCGGCACAGGGGTAAACTTTAAGCCAGTAAATTCCACCACATCACTGTCCAACAGCAGCCGGAGAAGTTCATCACCAAACGAGAGAACTGCTTCTCAAGAATAAACCCTTGCGCATGTGTCACTATGCAAGTCTCGCTGCATTACAGGATTTCACAATTCCGAAGCTTGGTTGAGACGCGTCTGCGTTTCAAAAAGTAAACCCACCACGGAAATAACAATTACAACAAAATCTTTTTTTTTTTTATGTTTCCAGTGACACATCTAGATCTTCCACCTTCTTTCTCGCCTTCTTGTCGGCTGTGAAACTGTAAATCCACGACAAATGCAACTGCGAAAACTTGCAACTCGAAAAGGGCAACTGTTACTTCACGAAGTTATTCTTAAAAAAACACCTCACACGCATATAATAATAATAATAATAATAATAAACACTTCACTGCAATAATCTTCACTCCAATACGCTTCCAGTGAAAGGGGTGAAATGACCGGACTGCCTTGTTGAAATGCGCTGTGACAGACGAGTGTCAGTAACCCAGTTCTCCTCGGGCGACGGTGTTGCACTGAATCCGCATCACAGTTAATAATATAAGCAAATAACGCTGCAACTTTCTTTCAAGAATGCCGGCGGTAGGTGGAGGAGTGCGATGCGTAGCGCTCCGCTGCCCCGGTCGTTGTCTGCAGTAGGTAATACTCTTGCTGTGCTGTTGAACAGGCTCACTGCAGCCTCTGTGCCGCTCTGCAGTGACACAACTGCAGTCGTCTTTCAGACCTCCTTCCCTTCTCCGGGCTCCTTCTCCTTCTCCTTCTCTCCCTCTCTCTCTCTCTCTCTCTCTCTCTCTCTCTGTAGAGGGGGCGGTGATAACGTTTAACAACAAAATCGAAAGCTTTGCTTTTACAAAACTCGCAATGTTAAACATTTACTCGCTTAAGTGTTTTTTTAAATTCAATTTAGAAATATGCAACATATCACACATCTGGGGAGATTTTTTTTAGTGTCTATCCTTTAATCTACCCCGCCCCCTCCCTATCAGTGACGTCGTTGCGCTCGTTCCCATTCCCCTTCTCTTTTCCCAGGAGTTTTTTTTTTCTCTTGTCTCCCTCTTTTTTTCCCCCTCAGTCTAATTTGCTTAATAGTATGCGGCTGAACTTTAGCTGAACCCGCCCAAGCAGGCGCCTCACCTCCTAATGACCCACTCGGATCGTCTCTGGCGCTGCTCCGCGTCTCCCATGACATCACACACACGTTGCCTCAGCATCGGCATCAGCATCACACTCTACTTTCTGCATGCAGGTTATATTACTAAAATAAACTGTGTGTGTGTGTGTGTGTGTGTGTGTGTGTGTGTGTGTGTGTGTGTGTGTGTGTGTGTGTGTGTGTGTGTCAGTCTTGTTACAGAACAAAGGTCCCCCCCCAGCATTCCACAGCTGATGCAATACAAAATAAAAATTGGCAATGCATGAAGAGCTGATCAGTTGTATTCTCTGCTTCTAGATTTTCTGTGTAAAAACTGTGCTGCACAATGAGCTGTGGAAATATGCAGCTTCATACTGCTTGAGGCAGTGGTCACCACCACCCCCCCCCACCACCACAATTTAAAAACCAGGGCAACCAGTGCAATACATTTTTCTAGTGAACTCAGTCCTGATGATCTGAAGACCATCCAGGTAGACTCAGGACACTGCACTGCATCTCTTTCAGGGATGCAGTTCAGCTTTCATAGAGAAGGGGGTATAATCTAGTTACATGCATCTTTATTTAGGTCTCACCCTTATAAAACTTTACCACTGTAGGTTTGCAGTTTCCCCCTCAGGCTTTCCCCATGGTTATCCTGTGCATTTACCATAATTTACCACATGCTTTACTAGACCTCTCTGTGCTTTACAATGCTTCCCTATGCTTTACCAGATCTCTCTGTGCTTTACAATGCTTCCCTATGCTTTACCAGACATCTCTGTGCTTTACAATGCTTCCCTATGCTTTATCAGACCTCCCTGTGTTTTACAATTCTTCCCTGTGCTTTACAATGCTTGATCATGCTTTCACTGTGCTTTATTACATTTTGCTGCGATTTTTACTGTGGGACACTTTTTGAAAGGAATTAGCACCTTTTCTCATGATCATGAGGTTTAAATATAAATATATATGTATATACAGTATATATAAACACAGTGCATGTATTCTTTATCATTGTATTCTTTATTAAGCAGATGTTTCCTCGCCTGTATTTCATGGCACATACCTCTGTATTGGGGGGTAGCAATGACAAACCCTTTGAATAGGCTGTAAATCTCAGTTTGAGGGTGGTTGTGGAATGAGGTGGGTAATAAATTTGGCACTTGAGATGGAAATTCCCACACAGAAAGCCCAACCAGAGACACAGCCTTGGCACAAAGGCGCGCTAGGTAGCACCTGATTGTGAGGTGAAGGATGTGCACCGAGGTGTCAGAGATGAAGATCTCCCACACAGCACTCCCTCTCCACTAGGACTTAACACCAACCTCAACCGTCTTCTTTGGGATAATAATTAGGCTGTAAACTGGAGCAGACTGGGGATCTGGCAGTCAGCTAATTCAATACAGTCTAGTGGAGAGAACTCAGTGCTGTACTGGGGATCTGAGAGCAGCTAATTCAATATAGTCTAGTGTAGAGAACTCAGTGCTGTACTGGGGATCTGAGAGCCAGCTAATTCAATACAGTCTAGTGGAGAGAACTCAGTGCTGTACTGGGGATCTGAGAGCCAGCTAATTCAATACAGTCTAGTGTAGAGAACTCAGTGCTGTACTGGGGATCTGAGAGCCAGCTAATTCAATACAGTCTAGTGTAGAGAACTCAGTGCTGTACTGGGGATCTGAGAGCCAGCTAATTCAATACAGTCTAGTGTAGAGAACTCAGTGCTGTACTGGGGATCTGAGAGCAGCTAATTCAATACAGTCTAGTGTAGAGAACTCAGTGCTGTACTGGGGATCTGAGAGCCAGCTAATTCAGTACAGTCTAGTGTAGAGAACTCAGTGCTGTACTGGGGATCTGAGAGCAGCTAATTCAATACAGTCTAGTGTAGAGAACTCAGTGCTGTACTGGGGATCTGAGAGCCAGCTAATTCAATGCAGTAGTATAAAGAACTCAGCGCTGCTGGCAGCTTCAGCACAGGAGCAAAAGACTCTGATCAATGCCAACCTGGTGCTGGTAAGAGAACAAACCTGGGAACCTCGACGGTGTTAGGATCAGCACCTGCGCACCACAGGGAGTGAGGGGGATCAAAATAATTAACAGAGGCATGCAGCCTGCCTATCTGCTAGCCAGTCTGTGTGTGTGTGTGTGTGTGTGACAGGCATTTATTACACTACTAGAGTTGCTGTCATTTCCCTTGAAGAGCCAGTCCCCCACGACCCCCCCCCCCTTTCTGTGTGCTTTACAAAGGCAGGACCGGCTGTTTTGAAATGAAAGGAGAAAGTAGGTATTATTTATAGTCATGTTCCAGAGTGTGTTTCAATTGCAATAGGCTTGGTACAGACAGCTTGCCGTTGTTATATAACACAGGGATAATGAGGGCAGCTTGCAGCACTGGATGAGAGGGGGAGGAAGAGAGATACACATTAGAGGGTTAAATCACAGAAGTGAAACTGCAGTTCTGTAAACACCCCCCCCCCAAATACAATTAAAAACAGACTAGTGCTTCTGATTTTGTGTTTTTTCTGTGGCTGGTTCCTCCTGCTCTGCTCTGCTCTGCCCTGTCCCAGATCAAGAGATAAGAAAGGAATCCCAGGCCAGGGAAGTGAGACTGTGCAGATCTGCAGGGCTGACAGCAAGCTCTCCACCACCACTCAGCTACACCATGGAAATACACACCATTATTGCAAGAAATATATTATTATTATTATTATTATTATTATTATTAATCATATAGCAGGAACTTTTATCCAAAGTGACTTATTCATCAACATTGCATCACCACAGCCGCTGCAGAGTCACTTCCAACAGGACCTCGTTTGTTTTACGTCTCGTCCGATGGACGGAGCACGAGGAGGTTCAGTGGCTTGCTCAGGGTCTCTCACACACACACACACACACAGTGAGTCAGGGGCTGCAGCAGAGTCTCTTCCAATAGGACCTCGTTTGTTTGGCGTCTCATCCGAAGGACGGAGCACGAGGAGGTTCAGTGGCTTGCTCAGGGTCTCACACAATGAGTCAGTGACGGGTATTCTTTCTGCTGATGTGTAGGTACAGGCGAAAAACACACTCCTACAATGTACTCCTTGCTACGTGACCACACATTCCTATCTGAAGCTTTTATAAACAAACGGCTCTTTCTGGAAGCACATCTACTATAGCAAAATGCAGGCAAAATACAGACATGGAGATTCTACCAGGGAAAGGGTAGAACTCTGAAACGCACTTCATACCAATCATAGAAGAGACGTGGTTTACATATTACTCAATTGCTTACATGTATAAAAACTAAACACGTGTTTCTGTTATTGCAAAAACATGATTCTGTTTACTATAGAAACACATTATACCAAATGTAAAAATGATATATAAAAAAGATAGAAATCAATAAAGCAATAACAGATTGTTGCTTTAGCTGTTGTGTTTGTCTAACAGAAAAGGGGTGCAAAGTCAGAACGGTGGTGAATGCTTTGTGAATATTGCTCAAAGTGTCTGAAATGACAGCATCACATCGTGCTGGCTCCTGTCACAATCACAGAAACTTCAAAGTGTTTGACTCGTTCTCTATTTATCAGGTACTTACACTAAGGCTACAATTGTAAACTCCAGCAGAACTTAAGTTTTATTGGCATGCTTTCTTTCTTATTTTATTGCCAAGTTTTAAAACCAAAAAACATGATAACTACAATGGCGATGGCAGCAAGCCAAAACATTTGTCTACTGGACAAGAAGTTTCTGTGGTTTTTATCTGGGGCTTTAAGAGCGAGCCTTGAATGCTGTGGGGATGTTTTATACGTTCCTCTCAACAACAGCCGTGTCTCGCTGTGCCGTGCCGAGCACTTCGACAGGTTGTGCTGTAACTTGCCACCACTTGCACAGAAATCCCAATGAATAAAAACAAAACAAAAAAACAGGCTTTTCGTCTTGGTAATTGAATATCCTGGTGTCAGCAAGAGAAATAATAACATGGGAAGAGATCACGAAGGTGGCTCTGGTTGTTCGTCCTTCTTCTTTATAAAAGGATACGCACAGAACCTGGTGGGAAGAGATCACGAAGGTGGCTCTGGTTGTTCGTCCTTCTTCTTTATAAAAGGATACGCACAGAACCTGGTGGGAAGAGATCACGAAGGTGGCTCTGGTTGTTTTTCCTTCTTTATAAAAGGATACGCACAGAACCTGGTGGGAAGAGATCACGAAGGTGGCTCTGGTTATTTGTCCTTCTTCTTTATAAAAGGATACGCACAGAACCTGGTGGGAAGAGATCACGAAGGTGGCTCTGGTTGTTTGTCGTTCTTCTTTATAAAAGGATACGAACAGAACCTGGTGTTTGTTGGCTTGTGTTTTAATACACAACACCCTGTAACTTTTCTACTCCCATTGTCTATGTGGGCAATGCCTTGCCTTACACACAGACAAACTGACATGACACAAAACTGTACGTGGATCCCCTTCTTAACAACAAAACTGTTCAACTTGTAGTTTGTTAAGCAGAAAAAAAAATAAAAATAAAAAAAAAACAATGGCTGGTATGGCTGGGACCCCTCTTTGAGAAAAGTGATTCCGGTTACGGGCAAACCAATCAGTTCCCCCCTTTCAAGGGGGGAATAAAGATGAAAGTTGAAGTGTGTGGGGTGTGTGTGTGTGGGGGGGGGGGGGGAAATTGCTCTACTCTTTTATATTTGGTATCAAGTTTCGTTCAGCAGCCTTCTCACTTGCTGATCCAGGTAACACTGCCCCAGGCAATGCTGCTAATTTGCTGTAATTTGCTCCTGTGATTCCCTGGCACGGGTTCCTCCCCTTGGCTCTTAAGAATACAACAATTAGCAAAATCACTCAGCTAATGCTGTCCCTGGAGAAGGAAGGTCCAGCGGTGCACTGTGATTGCTTAATCCAGGTACAGCGCTGTGCCCTGCCTCCCAGTCGGAAACCACAGCCAGGCCTGCGCAACTCTGCTGCAATGCGCTGGACAGACCCAGGATTGCAACTCTGTGCAGAACAACTGGAACCCAGTCACTGCTTTAAAGCACATTCCCTTCGAACTTTCACACTACTATACAAAATGCCGGGGCCAGTCTGGGCTCTTCTACTATCCCATATAGTCTTTACCAAGTTACTTGAGTTTTAGTCCTGTCCTAACAATGATCCCTTCAGAATGATTTAAAAGTAAACAGCAAATGCAAACCTCAACTCTCTTACTTTGGAACCTTCCACCAAAGATGTTCCCTGAAGCCATGGCAAGGCAAGATCACTTTGAAGATGAGATAAGAGTGGGGGGTTTACTTGTGTGTTTAGATGTGTGTACTGTATGTGTGTGTGTGTCACGTTGTGTCTCCATCCGAGTGTCTGTGTGTGTGTGTGTGTGTGTGTGTGTGTGTGTGTGTGTGTGTGCGCGCGCGCGCGCGCGCGCGTTTACTCTCGTAACCCAGGGGTTCTCCCTGTGAAGCAATGTGAAATTTAAAAATGTGCAAAGCCAGTTCAAATGCTAATGGAGCATCAGAAATCCCCTGCTTAGCCAGCAGGTTTAGGAACAAAAGCCCTTGGAGAGGCAGCGGCAGCAGCAGCTTGCAGGGTCTGAACATGACAAATGCTGGAGTGGCCGGTTCCTATTGTGAGGAGGGGCAGGGCTGTGCGCCTATTCATCAGGGAGAGGTGGGGGGAAGGCTGTGCAGCCCGGGAGGGGGTCCTGCAATGGATAACTGGACCCAATGCTGACAAACACAGCCCAGCTCAGCACACATACCGGGAGCGCAGCAATGGGTCTCCATTGACATTTCAAAAGGACTGGAGCAGCTACCTCCAGCCCCCGCCTCCTCCTGCCTGTTAATATGGCTCTTTCTGCTTGCTAGCAGTACAACAGCGATAACCAAGAGCTGCATCTTTTTTTGTAATTCTGATATTTCCAACTGCGAATCGGGGAAAGGCTTCTATGGTCCAAAAGTTACTTGAGATGGCTGTTATGAAAATAAAAGGGCAATATATGTTCAAAGTGTTGGACAACATTGCTACAAATGTCGCAAAATCAAGAACAAAGCTGAGTGTCTGTTGGAGCCCTTGAATTGTATTACTTAGCTGTAGTTTTGAAACTGGCTTGATTTTTACAAAGCTGTAACTCAGGGGTGAATTAAAGAAGTCTGTTTATGAATAAAATCAACTTTGAAATTCCTGTAACTGATATTGGCGGGTTCATTAAATGACATGAATAGTCTCTTAAAATACAAACAGACTTTGGAAAAAATAAAATAAAATCTTAAAACATCACAAGTTAAAATTACAAAGTTTAACTCCTGTTAAACTTGTAAACAAAGTTTAAGTCTCTGCAAATCTGCAGCTGTCTGTCTGGGTTACCTTCTAGAATGTGTGAAAATCTTCAGTATTTTACGGAATTTTCTTTCTTTCCATTCAATTGTTATGTGTTTGTTCTGTCTGTTGCAGATTGTAAAAGAGATATTGTATGTGAACGGGGAGAGGAGTTGAGAGGGTGAAATCTCAATGAACAGATCATTTATTAGATAAATGAATCCATCTGCGGAGTGCTCAGAACGCTCACTCGTCACCCCAAGCCTGCACCCAGCCCTTTGAAGAGCAGGCTGGAATCATCAGCATTCATCCCCTCGTTATTAATCATTAATGCAGCTGTATATCAAAGGGGTTCTTCTCCCCTAATCACAAACAGAGAAGGATCCCCACTGCGGCGGGGTGGGGGGTGGCGTTCCCTCTCTCTCTCTTTCTCTGCACTGGCATGACATTGCAGGGGTGGCTCTGTATGACTTAACTTGCAACACTTTAACATTATAAATGTTTCACACAGTAAAAACGTAGCGAACTGTAATAAAGCACAGTGAAAGCATGGTAAAGCACAGAGGTCTGGTAAAGCATAGGGAAGCATTGTAAAGCGCAGAGAGGTGTGGTAAAGCATAGGGAAGCATTGTAAAGCAGAGAGAGGTCTGGTAAAACAGATTAAAAACATGGCAAACCAGGGTAAATGGTGATAAATGCATATTATAACCATTCTAAAAGCATGGGGGTAAAAGTGCATGGGGTTCACTGCTTGCTGAACCCCAGCTCAGCTGAGCCCACCAGCACATTAAAGGAGTCTGCCAATATTTAACCAGGAGTGATGCATCAATCTGGCACTCACTCTCTTTCACACACACACACCCAGCCTTGCAATTGTAGTTCCCTATTCACTTCTACCCCTCAGAGATTCTCAATATTTCAGCTTTTGTTCAACACAAACAAACCTCCCCCTGCCCCTCTTCTTCATCAGCTTCCAGTCACTCCCCTAGTCAACATAGCATATATAGCACACACTTATGCAACAAACTGTCACTGGCACACACACACACACACACACACACTCTCTCTCTCTCACTCACTCTCCCCTCCTCCCCTATTCCCTACCGAAAGAAATCATTTATCCAGTTCATCCCAGCGTTGAGACTCTCTTTAAAACACTTGCTCTTCTCCCCTCCCTTCCCAGCACCAACCTGCTTTCTGACAGGATGATAAAAGACTGTTTTGTTTTTCACTCTCTCTTTTTTCTGGGGGGGGGAGGGGGGCGTTAAACATTAACACAAATATAGGGGGCAGGCAATGCTAGCTGGAAGAAGCCGTTTTACAGAAACCGAACTGCACAATGTAAGCGGCAGGCTTCCGTGGAGCATAGGAAAGCATTGTAAAGCAGAGAGAGGAAGAGTATAATCATGATGTAATGGTGTTAGGAGCTCTTGCCCCCCTGCCCATGCTTTTCCAATGGCTATACTGTGGATCATAGTTTACCCTGGTTTGCCATGTCTTCTAATATGCTTTATCATTCCGTTCTATGCTTTGCAATGCTTTACCAGATTTTCACAGTGCTTTCATACACTTTGCTGTGTTTTTACTGTGGGAAACTTTTCATAAGGGTTAGCCTACCATGGTTTGTTTAATATGCATTACCATACCTCTTGGTGCTTTACCATGCTTTCTCCGTGCTTTATTACATTTTGCTATGCTTTAAACAGCTCTCCCTCCTCTCGCTCCCTCCCTCTCCCTCTCTCTTTCTTTCTGTTCTCTCTCTATTATTTTCTAACACTCTGAGCCGACAGGCCGTTTAAACCAACAGCAGCCCTCAGCCCCTCACAGCCAGCAAGGATTAAATTAAGCCTGTCACTGAAACTGGCACTCCAGAGAGGAACCACAAGCCTCCTGGAGCAGAGAGAGACAGAGGGAGGGGGAGGGAGAGAGAGACGGACACACACTGACACTCACACAGGGATGCTTCATTTCCTTCCCATTACTATACTGTTCATTAGCAGAGGATTCTGAAACTAAACTGTGACAAGGGGCTGGTTCATTGTTTTTTCTGTACTTTACTACAACTTACTTCACAGAGGTCTGGTAAAGCATAGGGAAGCATTGTAAAGCACAGAAAGGTCTGGTAAAGCACAGGGAAGCATTGTGAAGCACAGAAAGGTCTGGTAAAGCATAGGGAAGCATTGTAAAGCACAGAGAGGTCTGGTAAAGCATAGCGAGGTGTGGTGAAGCACAGTGAAGCATTGCAAAGCACAGAGAGGTATGGTAAATCATAGGGGAGCATTGTAAAGCACAGATAAGTATGGTAAAGCATAGGGAAGCATTGTAAAGCACAGAGAGGTCTGGTAAAGCACAGGGAAGCATTGTAAAGCACAGAGAGGTCTGGTAAAGCACAGGGAAGCATTGTAAAGCACAGAGAGGTCTGGTAAAGCATAGGGAAGCATTGTAAAGCACAGAGAGGTCTGGTAAAGCACAGGGAAGCATTGTAAAGCACAGTAAGGTCTGGTACAGCACAGGGAAGCATTGCAAAAGTGAACAATCGCTGTGCAAATTTACTGTAGTACACTCTTATAAGGTTTCATAGTAGAGAAGGAGGAGTGTAGAAAGGGGGGGGTAGATTTTTTTTTCATCATATTTTAGTATTACAACAGTACATCCCAACTCCCCCGCCACCAGTCTGACAGTAAGCAGCAATGACAGGCAGAGCCACTTACAGATCAGGGGGTCAACTGCCAAGAATTTACAGAAGCCGAGGTAGGGGAGAGGAGGGGGGTCCACAGTACAGCTTGCTCGGGCAGACACAAGTGCAGAGGAAAACACAACAATACACCCCTGCAACAGGGGTGGGAGTAAGGCTCCCGTTGCACAGCAGTTTGATCCATTCCTGGTTTTACTACGAGTTTAATAAGACACACCTTGCTACCTATACACACTATGTCTAATTGAGCTTGTAGTAAAACCTGGAATGGCTATAACTGCTGTGCAATAAAACTGGGAAATCTGACGGATCCCTCTAACCACACAAACCTTGCCATTGCCAGCGCACATTCCCCTCTACAATTCACTTAAATGATTTACTGCCTCCTGTGTGCTTAACAGCAGGAGATCAGGGCTGCACAATCCCAACTGAGTCATGCTGGGTTTGATGGAATAAATAAAGACCTGCATGCACAAACTTACCCAAACTGCTGCTGGCTTCTTACACAAGAGTATAGAATACACAAACAGACACCATCACTTTATTAACCCAGCTTTGTAAATTATGCTATCATCAAGTATTACGCACTTTCTACCGTATTTAATGTATTATGCATTTTTTACTGTGTATCATGGATGATGCATTTCTCTGTATTTGAAGTATTATGGATTTTCTTGCATTTACTGCATCTTGTAAAGCGCTTTGTGACGGTGCTCCACTATGAAAGGCGCTATATAAAATAAAGACTGATTGATTGAAATGAAATGCAGTTAAACACCCCCCCCCCCTCTGCTCACATGATGTTTATTTCAAACCAAAAAGGAAGAAATACAAAAAAAAAAGGAACCAAAAAAAAAAAAAAAGTTTGCACAGGTTTTACCCCGATCTAAAAATATTAACAATAATAAAATGAGGGGGGCCCCACTCCCCGTAACCCTTGCTATCCTGGAGGAAAGTCAGAAAGTCGGAGACGGTTTCATAAATGTAACTGAGCTCTGTTGTGCCCCAGATGTAACACCCACTTCTCTCTGCCTCATTCTCTGTCTAGCTCAAAGCAGGGAATTGGTTAACTTTACAGAACAGAACAGAGAGTTTTTAATAAAACACAGAACAAAAGGCAGGAAGTTATTTTTATTTACTTATTTATTTATTTTTTAAGAACCGCAGATAAAAAAATGTTCCACTGAAATAATAAATGCTGTAAAGGTTAAAAGGTTTCTAACGCTAAAGGAAAACAAATGTGATCACTTAATCCGAGTGTGATCACTTAATCCCAATGTGTTCACTTAATCCGAGTGTGATCACTTAATCCGAGTGTGATCACTTAATCCCAATGTGTTCACTTAATCAGAGTGTGATCACTTAATCCGAACGTGATCACTTAATCCAAATGTGATCACTTAATCCCAATGTGTTCACTTAATCCCAATGTGATCACTTAATCCCAATGTGTTTACTTAATCCCAATGTGTTCACTTAATCCAAAATCCTGTTGCTTGTAGTGGTTGGACGTTTCATCACTAAGGCTATAGCATACTGTAAATGACTGTAAAATGAACGCTGTGCATGCGCAAATCAAAGTGAAATTTGTAAATAAAATGTTATAAGAATCCAGGAGGGGACCGGGGAAGCGCACAAGGTGAAGTCAGGACTAGGAACTGGGAGTGGGATATTCCAATACTAGTTGTGCTGCAGCGAGATCCAGGGACCAAAGGGTTAAACCCGCTGGCCCCTCTTGCTGCTTTTTACAGAGCTGATCTGCTTTATATGTGCAATTCACATCCCTGCCTATTACTGCTGTGCTCATAAACCAGCATAGTCTCTTTGTGTCCCTGTCAGAGAGCGAAGGGCTCAATCCTGGACAGCACACCGGAAACTGTGAGACAAATCGCACAGGTTCGGCTTACTGTTCATATCAGCTGGCGAAACCCAGTTTAGTTCAGCAAACCATGTGGAGACAAAATGCTTTGCATCTGCTGTGCTTTCCATTACTATCGTTAAACTGCTTTTAGGGTAACAGTGCTGTGCCATAATTGTGTGCATTACTACCCATGGCATGCCACTGTAAAGGTGTCAGGGTAGGCTGTACTGGCTCAAACTGCTCTGCAATAGGAGCATTGTTATTATTATTAAGCTCACAGAATGCCTGTAAAACCTGAGCTGAATCACACTGCTCTGCATGAATGAGTGAAGATCTCTGTGTGCTCCCAGCTCTCAGATCGCCTGCACTACCCTCGTAATGGAATGACTCGCAAGCTTCTCGGGGCGTGTGAATTAAGGTGTTCATTAGATCTCATTTTCACAGAATGCCCCTTCTTTCTCAGAAGCACTGGGACGGTGCACCCTCTCTGCAGGCAGCCGGCGTTAGGGTTGGCGTTTGACACCGCTGCTGTTTTTTCAAGCAGCGTTGAAAGGCTTGGATAACTCTTTCCCTGGAGTCAGCACTGTTTGTGAAGGTTGAGGAAGCCCACACACCGCTCTACACCAGCCCAGAGGCGACACGAAGAAGAGACCAGACACTGCTCTATATACTGGTCATTGTTCCATAAGGGTTTACACTGTATATGAAACATGCAATGTGCTTGTGTTAATTAAATTCTAGCACCAGACTGTACTGCACCCTAAGCATTTATCACAGTTTTATCTTAATATGCTTTATTACACTTTTATGATGGTTAGTTTACCATGTTTAATATGCTTTACCATACCTCTCTGTGCTTTACAATGCTTCCCTATGCTTTACCATCCCTCTCTGTGCTTTACAATGCTTCCCTATGCTTTACCATCCCTCTCTGTGCTTTACAATGCTTGCCTGTGCTTTTACTTTGGGCCACTTTTAGAAGCCCCAGTGCTGAGCCTGCAGCAATACAGTGTGAACAGGCAAGAGACTAATGTGTTATTTTAATCTTCTCTGCAGCCTGCTGGCATTAATTATTTAGAGTGTTAGTGAATGGAGATGCAAGCAAGTGAGAGAGACAGAGAGAAAGTGAGAGAGACAGAGAGGAGCTAGGAGGAGATAGGATATTATTGCAATGCCTCTATCCTGCAGTACCCCAGCGTCTCATCTCGGGACCAAGGTTAATACATGATAGTTCAGAGAATACATTGTTTGTCAAGCCTGTGCTTTGAGGACTAGCTCCTGTATGAAAGCATGGCCTGTCTGTAGTCTACTCTGTCAAATCCCAGCATGTGTTTTTTTCATGCAAAATCGACTGCATTCAGAGATTGCTCGCATATAATAAAATATAATAAAATATAACACAAAACATGTGCCTTTGGGTCGTTCTTCAACACAAGCTGGCATAAGAAACCAAGAGACATTTTCAAAACACTTGATATGGAGGAAATCCCACTGGCTGAGGAGCGCTCGAGACCTTTACATGTTTATTTCTAGATACTTCAATTGAACTGGTGTATTTCTCCTTTAAAAACAATGGGACTAAACTGTTTGAAAATATACCTGATCTTAAAAAACGTACAATAAAATAGTGTGCCACAACTGACTGTCAAGTATAATAATATATATATATATATATAGACTTCTGAAGTAGTGACAAGTGAATATATATATATAAAAATCTCTAATGTTTCAACCTCCACCTTTTGCTGGTAAAACTGCAGTGATAAACTGGTGAAGATCAAGGACAATTGTGACCTTGAGTGAGGTGGAAATCAAGCTGTGTCTTACAGCTCCCAATGCTATACTTGATATACACACACACACACACACACCTTGATACAAACCACCTCCCAGAACCCCCTTCATTTCTCTAATCTGACTTAAAAACACTTTTATACTGAAAACAGTGAATTAATAAATACTGTCAACACAGACTCACAGTGAATCGAACAGATGATGTGCCATCAAGGTAGCACAGTATATGCGTGCGCGCACACACACACACACACACACACACAGAGATACACACTATCATACGAGACATTTTTTTAAGCCCGTCGTTCCTAATTCAATATTTCAGCTAAACAGGGTTTGAAGTCAGTAAGGTCCCGAGAGACGCACAGCATATAAATAATTTCAGTGAGTCGAGTTAAGCATGTTTGGAATGACAGCGCTGTTCCCTCGTGTCACTTTTACTTAGCCCTTTAAGGAGAGCATGGTGTGTGCGTCAGTGTGTGTGTGCGTGCGTGTGTGTCAGTGTGTGTGTGGGTGTGTGTGTGTGTGCTGTCAGTGCTGGCTGGCTGGTGACAGTTCTCACATTCCCTGGCTCTGGAAAGTGAAGTTGCGATCGCTAGTGGGAATGGAAAGCGGGAGCCGGAGTCACATTCAACACAGCCTTCGGGATCTCACATTAGCATCAGCATCGCTCTGATGTGAAGTTATACTGTCCCTGTGGATTGTAGCCTCGTGACACAGATGAGGTCGAATGAAATGACCTCAATGGACCACTTTAGCTAATGAAGCCTGATTTATTGACCTCCTTATAATATTAACACCACTAAATACAAGCACAATAAAGAGATTCCAGTGGCAGGTTAACAAGTTACATTGCATCTAATGTATGTTTGTCAGTGCTGGATGGATGCCTCTAATGTAGTTGAGAGTGTATTTCTCGCACAGCTTTTGCTGTGGCAGGCCAGCGAGTGAAGTGAGCTGCAATACAAATTGTGCAAGAGAAAGTACACTCTCATTAAGAGGTAGCCACCAAACACTTCCAAACAAAATGCCAGTAAATCTAAATAAATAAACAGGCAAAAAACACGATATTTGTATACTGTTTATAGAGGCTGGGAAGACTTCGGGTTTGATACGGCAAAGTTGCCTCAAACAAGGTCTCCCGGTCTCCTGGAACAAGGTTTCGAGCCACTCTTCCTGATAGAGTGGCTTTGTGTTCCCTCCTCAGCTTTATAGACACCTTACACATGATGGATTTTTATCACAGTATTTATAAAAATCAGCTGGTTCCTGCCGATATCTGGTGACAGCAAGTTTCGCTACTGCAGAGAGCTAACCAGAGTCGAGACTGTGCGAGAGAAGGACGCTCTGCTCCCCGCTCTCCCCTGGTCTGCATGTCCCTGGGGGGGGGGGGGTCGAGTAGCTGATTTCCCTTGCCCCCGTCGGTCAGCACCTTCACACTCGGCTCCGAGGTGGTGCTATGAAGAGGCCTGGACTGCCCAGGGCAAGGAGACACTGGAGCGCACTGTCAGCTTCCCAGCAAGAGAATCAACAACACTGTCAACACCCCATAGCACAAAAACTACAGCTTCCGGGCCCTGGCTTTATCAGAACACTACTGTCCCTGCAGCCAGGTTAACAATCTATGGATCAATGCATCAACCAATCAATAAAAGCAAGAAACTTTATTTAAACGTGTCTCCTCCATTTAAGAGGGGAGGCGCCTGCCAATTCCTTGCTTCCGAGTCATGCGCTGTATGAAGTCCTCCCACCCCTAGAGGGCAACCTGCTGACCCCCTCCTCGCCTCGCTCCCTCCCTCCTCTCACGATGACTCCGAGTGATAAACGTTGACTGTCTGCTATTACATCAAGTTCAGTCTGACAGGTGCCCCATTAACGGCAGTTCATTTTAATAAAGGAAGTGACATGAGCAGCTCCTGACGACGCAGACAGGCCGTGCTCTACCCCCCTCATGCTAACCCAACTGGGCTGACTGATAGCTTCATTACTTTAATGGATGAACGCCGAGACGTCGACACATGAGGACAGCTGCGCTCCTAGTCGTGGTATTGCAGAGAGGCGTGGAGCCTGTCCGTACTGACAGGTTAATGGAATTAACTACAGTCAGCAGCAGCAGGGAAGTACTGCCTTCATTCAGAGCGCAAATGGGATTAGACACACATACATACAGATTATATATGTATATACACACACTTTGTATGTATGCAAGTATACATTTAAAAATGAATGACTGGTGAAGGATATTTATTACCGCCTTTATCCCACTCATTTACTAAAAACCTGGTATCCCTGAACAGCTAATCAACTCCACTTTAAAATGTATACAAGAGACACACACAATGTGTTGTGCAATTCATATATTTATTTATCCATTTTAAAACATATAATATTTCCATACAAGGGTGCTCTGGATTTCTGGATTCTAAATCTTTCAGAAAGAATCCAATAGGGAATCAGAAAGTAGTTTGCTAATTGAAAGAATGCTTCTTGGAATAGTCTAAAATCAGAAACTGCCAGACATGGGACTGCAGTAAGCAAGGCATTCTGAATGAACGCTGGCTTGGGGGGGGGGGGGGGGGGGGGGGGGGGGGGGGGGGGTCCACTATCAGGACCACCTGCCAATAAAGAGCTCTTTTTCAATCCTTTACTTGACAAGCTGGTTACATTGTGGAGACTTAAAGGCTTACACCTCTTTCCTCTCCGCTCTCTCACACTCCCTCACTTCCCCTCTCATGTCTTCTTCAAGAAAAAAAAACACATGGAAACAATTTGCATCTTATAGTAAAATCTGTCCAGAAAAAAAAAAAAAAAATCATGTTGGTTTCATTTTTCAATCGAATAAATCATTACCTTACAGAAAATACATTCTACACTTTTACCTTACAGAAAATACAATTCTACACTTTAATGGCCTCCCCAGCACGCCGTTTGAAGTTGTTTTTTTAAAAAACTGAGCACTTTGTTTGCACCAACAGGTGTTGGGGGGGTTTGGGGGGGGGGGGGGGGGCGGGCGCACCCAGGCGCACCCAGAAAGAACGCCAGGGGCTGTGTGGGGAAACTTATTATGATGGCATTTCATTCCCACTGAATCCTAGAGCTGAGATCTGAAAGCAAAGACCCAACGCACATTACCAAGCCCTCGTCAAACTGGGCTGACTTACTAAATGCTGTTCATCCACCACCTCAAACACCCAATCAAAAGTAGAAAGTACAACCAAGTCAAGTGGACACACGTTCCTGGGCAGCGCCCTATACCCGCTTACAGGTAAAACATGACCCTGACAGTGATGTGACACAGCCATCTTAAAGTTACTGTAGCAGATGGAAACGGCGTATCATTAGGGCTAGCGATTCTGGTTTGATTATACATTATAAAAACACAGTACCGGGTGATATTATATGAGACCCACTGATTTTCACCCGGAGATCACAGCAGCCAGCACCCTGAGCAATATTATATACACAGTCAGAGTTCAATCCAGGTCTCCACAGGTGAGGTAAGGGGTGGCACGTGAGTCAGTCTGTTGAGCCATCCACCCCTCTACGAACCCACACTGTATTTCTATACTACTCACCAACAGGAAATGCGTGATTGAAATCAGTTCCCAGTGTTGGTAGGCTGGAGGCATACTTGCTGGTACATTCAATTAAGGGCTATCAGTGCAACATTTCAGACTTGAAGTCTTCTCCGCATATAAATGAAACATCAAAAGAAAGTAAAGTCACGCTGCTTGGTTCAGCAGTCAGTGAAACAAAGTAAAAGCACGCACACACAAGAAGGAGATCAGAGGCAGCACCCAGTCTTCCTATTAATGAATAATGATGTGAAACACGTTAAAACAATGAAACAAAACCAAAAACAGAACTGTACAAAGCCAACACAGGGACCGGATTCACAACAACCAAGGCTCTCTCTCTACAACTTCGCTGATAAACAAAAGAACTTTAAGAGAAAAAAAAAAACCTAATCAGGGAAATCAGTTCATTAGAAGTAAGAAAATTTTTTTTTTTTTTTTTTTTTTTTATGAAGACATTGTTATATAACCCCTTTAACAGGAATGGTAATAAGACTCCTCTTGCAGAGCAATTTCACCCCTTCCAGGTTTTAATACAAGCTTGATTAGCCACAGTGTGCACAGGTAACAAGCTCAGGTGTGTCTATTAAACTCACAGTAAAACCAGGAATGGATCAGACTGCTATGCATCGGCAGTCTTATTTCCATGTAAGACATGCATTTATCAGAACTCCTCACACACGAGTCCGTTTTTTTTTTTTTTTTTTTTCTAAAGTGAATTCTTAATCCGAAGTACACAACAGGCTTTAATGCCTGGCTGAGCCTGGAGTATTATTAGACCATGCTGCAGCTTCTGCTACCAACATCTGAAGCGGAGCAAAGGAGATCGGAGTATGAGATTTATTTCCGTGGTCGTTATTATACAATATAAAAAGAACACACAGCGTAGCTCAGTAATAATGGTTTGGTCCGACACCACAGCTTGAGAACACATCATTGAGCTGCACAGCTCGGTCTGAATCCTGTGCAGGAGAGCGGAGGGCCTCTTCATGTTCCTCTTGAACAGATTCTTAGCGAGAGGGAGTACAGACTCCCAGGGACTCCTTCCCTTTACAGCTTGCAGTCAGACCCAGCGCCCCCTCCCAGGAGAATCATATCCAGTGCACGGGGCACTCACCAGTAGGTCACTGGAAATACTTAATGGAGTGGAATAGTAATGGAGAAACTGAGAAACTCACTGTTTTAGTATTTCGTTTCGGCTTCCGCCTTCTACTGTGCTATCTGAAGGCGGCAGAGGCCGAAATGTTGTAGCTAATTATATAGGCAGGCAGACAGACAGATAAATAGATGTTGTTTTTTAAAAAGCAGCTGACCCCTTGTAGCAGTGATTTATAGGTGTTCAAGTCTGCTCAGGGCATGTGTGTGAGCCAGGCCCCTCCCTGTGCATACCGAACCATAAACCAGATCAAGCCTTTGACCCCCATCCCTCCTTCCCAGTACAATCACAGCCTTGGAATTCCCTCCCTCCCTCCCAGCTTCAGCAAGAAATATCGCTTCCTTTCAGGCTCTGTTTTAAAGAGTGATAAAAGACCTTTTCTAACCTCACTGCGCGTGTTGTAAACCTCGCAAGTTATTTATTGCCACGCAATTCTCATGTTTGCTCGATTTTTTTTTTTTACTGCTGTCTTTGCGCACACCCCCACCCTTCACTGGGCCTCTGATAGCCATAGACTGGAGGGCTATTTCAAACACATACTCACCACTGACACACACACACACACACACACAGGCTGCTGCAAGGATGACTTAAACTTCACATGTGCTTTATTTTCTGTCAGGACTGTCTCTACCGTATCGATTTTTAAAGACAAAGGTTAGGGAACGGCGCACTGACGCTGATCCTTGCTGGTAATTCACTTACAACCATCAACGTAAGGCTTATGAAATATCAAGAGATATCTTCTACTTGTGTAGATTCACTCATATCAAATCCTAGTCAAATTATTACTTTTTTTTTTTAACCTCCAAGAACATCTGGTACTCGAGAGTGTAACCATTAACTAGCACCCTTTGCAGCACACTGCCCCCTAGTGGGTAAATATATTACTGCTCCTATTACTCATTGATCATTGCATTTGTTAAAAAATAGAAAGTTTTGAGTTTCTTCTTGTAGTTAGCTTGTGATAGAAACTCCGCAGGACTGTCTCAAGATAGGGAGAGAGTCAAAACTAAATATTCGGCTATCACGCACTCCGACACGTGCCGCGGGTCGAGCTGTACCTCTGGGCACACGGCGAGTGGGTATTAGCGAATACCTGCGCAGTGAAGAGCTCTGAAGAACGGACCCTCTCAGGAATCCAGGGTGAGCCAGGAGCACTCAATTAGAGCCGCACTCCGGGATGAAAGCAAAGAGGTAGAGTGACTAGGGCCACTTCAACAGCCATCAGGCAGAGGCTGCTCTTAATTAGCGCTGAGAGAAGCAGAGCTGCTACTTTCATGGAGGACATTACACAACACTTCAGTGTGCGGGGATTGGAATTACCATACAAAATAAATCATCCTCCTTCAACAGAATGTGGTTCGTCTGGGACACAGTGTGGTTCGTCTGGGACACTGTGCCATGAGCTTTTTAATAAAAAGCACTCACACCTCAATAACAATTATAAAGCCCTTCTCCAGTGGAGAAGCAAAAGCTGCTTTCCCTCCCCTCCCCCCAACACTGCTGCTTTTCTCTTCCGCTCCCCATCCCCATCCCCTCCCACCAACACTGCTGCTTTTCTCTAGGCGGGGGTGCCCCCCAGGGGAGGGTCCCCTGTGACGACGAACAACACTGCTGCTTTTCTCTTCCACCCCCCATCCCCATCCACCCTCCCCTCCCACAACACTGCTGCTTTTCTCTTCCACCCCCCCCATCCCCATCCCCTACCACCAACACTGCTGCTTTTCTCTGGGGCCCCCCAGTCCCCATCCCCTCCCCTCCCACGACCACACTGCTGGGGGGGTCTCCTTCTCCACTGTTCAGGGATCCCCATCCCCTGGTTCCCCACCAACACTGTTGCTTTTCTCTTCCACCCCCCATCCCCCTCCCCATCCCCTCCCCTCACACTGACACTTGCACCAACACGGCTGGCCTCCTAATTAAAGCAATATCACAGTAAATCAAACCAGCTGTCCAGTGGCAAACGCCAGCAGTGAATAAACGCTCTAATTATCAAATCAGTTTGAAACAACACGCTGTTATAGGGTAATATAACCACCCCCATAACCGCTCCCCACAGACTGCTCACATTAGTGTGCGCTAGTGGAGCTCTGCTTTCAATACCCAGGCCCACGAGACAGGGCAGGGAAGGGAAGGGAAGCGACAAGGACACTTGAAAAAGAAATGATTACTTAAAAACACAATACAAATGTGTCTTCAGGACCCCCACATATAAAAGTGTCCCATAGTAAAAGCATAGCAATGTGTAATAAAGCACAGTGAAAGCATGGTAAAGGCATAGGCAAGCATTTTAAAATAGAAAGAGAGGTATGCTAGCAGATATAAAAGAAAAAACACATTTGAAAACCATGGGTTTGGGACAAGTATGGTCAAAGTGCAAGAATACTGTGGTTAACTTTTATAAAGGCCCCCCCCCCCCCCCCCCCCCGGTCCCTGGCAGTGCAGGTGTGTCGGTTTGGGGTGACGTGACCCCCCCAGCGGCATGATGAGCGGAGCTCCCATCCAGGACGGACCCCAGTAAGTAAGCTTCCAGCTCACCTCACTCATGGGTATGCGCCTCTCTGTTAGCAGGGGAAGGATCCAAATTGTTTGCAGAGATGAGACCCTTTGATGAAGCTCCACCTGCACTCAAACCAAATAAGGAAGCGCACCCATTGAATGATTACTTTACCCACTAGCCACCCCACACACTGTCAACAGAGAAGGAGGCAATAAATTTGAAGCAGTGACAACAACAACAATTTGAGTGCAGGGGGGGGGGGGGGGGGCAATTAAAAGGTCAGTTCCACTTCCTTGTAAACAAAAGGGTCTATCAGTCCATCACCGAGAGCAAGGATCGACTTGGGCTGCTGTACTTGGCTTTGTGTTTGTAATACAGCTAATAGATACACTGGAAATAACGTTTAAAAACCAACAAACAAAAAAAAAAAAAGGAGTGTTTTGGGGCGGGTGACCATTTGAAATGATACGGTAAATCATGACTTTTCCAGTGAAGACATTTCCACTTATTGCAAAATTATACACAGTTTCAAAATCGGAAGACAGTCTGACCATCATTAAATGCAATTGCTTTACATAATAAAAGTGGAATATGCCTTGGCTTTAAAAGCTTGGTATAGCCAGGATTTGATTACCACAATCGAACAGGAGCAAGTCAAAGCTTTATTTCTTAAATGATATGGGTAAACTCCATATTGCAAAACTGAGATGCGGGTAAAAACTGTTTAATCCTAATTTAAACCCAGTTTACCCTTGACTGCACTGCTGAAACAAACACTCCGAGTCAAATGCCTTTCAGAGTGAGTTAATGATTGTTTGGAGTTGGGTATAGAACAGGCTCTTTAGGTGATCTCTCCAGGGTATTGCAGTCGCCCCCAGACTCTATTCTAATAGCTCTTTACCGCTCGTATTGATTGTCAATTAATGCCCTGGAAATCCATTGACCTGAATCCAGTTCAATGTATTGATGATGCTGCCAAAGCGTCTATCTGTGACTGAATCGATTTTACAGAGAGGGAAATAAGGGGGGGGGTAACTAAATAACCAAACAAATCCCTAGACACCGTTTAAAGAAGCGCATGCATCTGCCACAAGTCGCGCATGCATTAAAACTTGCAAAGAAAGACATTTTAACGTATCAGATGCTTTTACTTGATAAGATTTTTATCAGACTGAGGTGCTCACAAAGGCAGTGCTTCCAGGAAATTGGATGACATTTCTAGAAGCGTGGAAACACTCTTTTCACAGTCCCTGTGCTGCGTCACCTGCCTAGTTTCCACCAGCAAACAGGGAGTTTGCTCATCTCTGACACAGCCTGTCATTTCCATTGTCACAGACCACAGACGCACAGGAAGTGATGATGCAGATGCATTTTTCAGCGGATCAAGAACAGCGGCCCGCCACCCTCCCGCCCCTGCGAGCACGTTACAACTTTCACTTTAAACAGCGGAAGAGGTCTAGAGGGACACACAGAGGCTTAAAACACCCATGAAGGAACACCACACCTGTCTATGTACAGTGCGTGCTGACACGTTTTTGCATGGCTCCCTCTAATCAAGTTGAGAGTGTACTTGGTCAGTCATACAAAGAGTGCAAAAGAACATACATTCTGAGCTTGATTAGAGGGAGCCACCGAACACTTAGAAACATATCAGAAAAGTCAATCAAAAAATGAAAAAAGCCAGTCGAAACCCCAGTATCTGTTTCAATAGAACCTGTCCTGGTTTAACGTTTCAAATGCTTTGCCGCTGACACTCTGAGTGCGAGATCGACACTCTGAGCGATCTTACAAGTGTAGCTGCTGCCAATAGGTCCAATGGGGATGTGACTTATAATTGGCACGAAGGTTGGTCTGATCAGCCTATACCCTGATAAGCCATGGGTGGGTGGTAGAGCATTTTACAGCACGGAGGAATCCTCCTGGATTGTATCAGCCACTGATTTTTAAGGGCAATCCCAGGATAACAACAGACAGGTCAAAATGCAAGCCAGCGTGATTCTGTAGGGTGTAGAAATGCCCCGCGTGTAGGATGATCAAAACCGACTGCTCAATTTCCTTTGAAACGTTCACCTTACAGTTCTCCAGAGCTGCACTGGACTGCGACTGCGTGGTTTGCTATGCGTTGGTGGGTGGTGGCTGGCTTTGGGTTTCATTTCCTGGTTCACAGTCCAGACTCTGGGTCAAAAACCAGCAGCAAGGGGCCAGTGGGTTGGGTCCTCTGTCTGCGAGTAAGGAAATCCTCCTCACTCCGAGAGGAAGGGGAGCCGGGTGGGCGCCCAGCGAGGAACTGCCCCAGAGAACAGTGCTACTGTAGAATGGGGGCACAATAAGAGAGCAGGGCCAATATTCTACAGGCAGTACTAGTTGGAGCCTGCCAGGGTAATGAACTGTCCTGGATAATACACCACAACATCAGCAAACATACTTCAGTGCAGAAGACATTACCCAGCCTTACTGAAAGGGTTTGCAGAGGGGAGGGCTTACCTTTTCCAAAGACTAACACAAAGTTTGGCTTCTATAAAAGAAGTGGTCTTTGTCTCACCTGACAAGCCTCTCCTGCACGGCAAACAGAGGCACCGCCCTGCACCTGCAGTTACCATCTACAATTACACCATTCCCTGGTGCAGTAAAATGCTTTAAAAGAATCAAACCCCCCCCCCAACACTAGCACTGACACTTTGAAAATATCAGAACAACAAAACTATAACAACAGTGAGGGAAATGATAAACACTGCATAAAACATTCCCCTAAACTCTCAGACATGCATCCAAGCGGAGGTGAAAGCCTGGTTTTCCAGCACTGCTAAAGGAAAAAAAGAAACCATATTTATCCAAGCTGGGTAATGTAGTGCAACTGGAATTGGAACAATCACTGAAATGAGCAGAAAAACTAAATAAAATCAGCACTCTTTTACTGTGGATGATTTGCGTAACTCAAGTCCATCTCACCCCACCCCACTAAAAACCAATCTCAGGCGCCAGGGGTAACATGAACCCATAAAAATAAAAATTCAGCCAAAAAAAAAAAAAAATCTAAGAGCTCCTCAAACAATAGGGCTTGTTTAGGAGTGTTACTGGCTCCCAGGGTGCCAGCCCTGTATTTGAAGAACTCCTGTGGCATGGAGCCATGGCTCTCTGAACGCGGACTGCGTCACACACAGTAGCTGCAGTGCATTCTCCAAAAACCATTTGTCTTCTAAACAAAAGGTTTTAGAACTCGGGCGACAGAAGCCATACATTTTGGAAAGCTGATTGCTGCTACAGTAGCAACAGCCTGGACCTTAAAAAGGGAGACGGGAACTCCCTTACAGTTATTTTTGCAGTCGCCCCGCCCCAATCAATGCTTTTCCTATGGCACTACCTTGCATTTACCACGATTTACCCTGGTTTGCCATGCTTGTTAATATGTTAAATCATGTCTCTTTGTGCTTTACAATGCTTCCCTATGCTTTACCAGACCTCTCTGTGCTTTACAATGCTTCCCTATGCTTTACCAGACCTCTCTGTGCTTTACAATGCTTCCCTATGCTTTACCAGACCTCTCTGTGCTTTACAATGCTTCCCTATGCTTTACCAGACCTCTCTGTGCTTTACAATGCTTCCCTATGCTTTACCAGACCTCTCTGTGCTTTACAATGCTTCCCTATGCTTTAGCATACCTCTTTCTGCTTTCCAATGCTTCCCTGTGCTTTTTACTGTGTTGTATTACACTTTGCTATGCTTTTGCTATGGGGAAACTTAAAACCTGGAATGGGGTGGGAACTGCTATGCAATTTCCATCCCTGCAAATGTATTACTGAAGGGAGGGAGGCCAGGAGCTGCACAGTCAGAAAACACAGTGAGTGGGGCCAGGTTTATCAAGGACTGCGCACCAAGGAAAGTGCGTGTCTGTTTGCGAGAGGAAAATAAAACCATTACCAAACTGGTGACAACTTTGGCACATTGTTGTGAGTGCCGACACATTAACCACTGACTGGGCTTGTCACTAGCTCTGTTCTGTACTGCATTTATTATAGCAAAATACGGTGGTGATCTGGCCAAATAACCACAGAGGTGTTTCGCGTGCCAATTCTAACCCTACAGTACATGGTAGCACCCAGCCTAGACTTTACACGACATTTAGACATCCCAGCTATTGAAGCTTGGTGCTAGTTGCCTCTTTACAATGTGCTGTCCTTGATTCCCAGGGACAATTGCTCCAACTTCACTTTGAGGCTTCAAAAGACTGACACAGGTGTTCCAAAAGCACCTGCCAGTAACTAGCTATACAAACAAACAGCATAAGATCTATCCCATCCCGTCCAGGGAGCCCAGGCCGAGCTCCGGACCCGTCCCATCCCGTCCAGGGAGCCGAGCCCAGGCCGAGCTCCAGACCTGTCCCATCCCGTCCAGGGAGCAGAGCCCAGGCCGAGCTCCGGACCTGTCCCATCCCGTCCAGGGAGCCCAGGCCGAGCTCCGGACCCGTCCCATCCCGTCCAGGGAGCCGAGCCCAGGCCGAGCTCCGGACCCGTCCCATCCCGTCCAGGGAGCCGAGCCCAGGCCGAGCTCCAGACCTGTCCCATCCCGTCCAGGGAGCAGAGCCCAGGCTGAGCTCCGGACCTGTCCCATCCTGTCCAGGGAGCCCAGGCCAAGCTCCGGGGAACAGGTACCGCAGCTGCAGGCTGCTACATTGCCAAAGCAGCAATGCTTGTAATTCAGGGATTCACTCACAGAATGAAGGAAGGAACAGCCGCGGGGCAGGGGTGTGAGGGAACGTTTTAGGGGGAGGGAAGCGATGTGGTCATGAAGGAGAGAGAAATGCAATACATGTATTATATTACTTTATATATTACATTTGTAATTTTCCATGGATATCAGCCAGGATTTATATACACTGTGCCTCCCTTACATCCCAATGAACAGCGTACAGACTCGGTGTGACTTAATCATGCCGTGATGAGAAGTGTGAACAGCTCGGATTGACCAGGGGGCCGGGGCTCTTAGTCATTTCAATAAAACAGCTGAACAAGTTCACAAACCCATGACTAGATACAGGGCTAGTGCAGGTTTCCAACCCTTTAGCAGGCGAAAGTACTGCAGAGCTCAGTGCAAAACCATTTCAGAAGTGGAAAGAGAGCAGTGTAGGCACTGCTGGGTACCTACTTGCGGGAGATGGAGTGCTGTAGCCGCTGACTGGTAGCTGGTGTTGGAGTGCGTTGAGGCCGGGTGGGGAGAGACCCCTGATTACATGCGGGAAGAAGAAGGGGTAGTGCGGCACGGGATAGCTGTTGAGGTGAGTGCCCCCTTGTGCGGTGGGGCAAGAACTGCTGTTACTCGCCATGGCAGAGAATCCCACACAACCCGAGACTTAATCCACTGCCTCCCAGGTGAGAAAAAAAAAATCCTTAGAAAAATTAAATTCAACAATAAAAATTAAAATAAAATGAGGTCCAGCTTTCGTGACTACATGAGGAGTGCACAGAAAAAATAAAATAAATAAATTTAAAAATGGTATATTTTTCTCCAATTATAATCCTTCTTCTGAAGGAGGCTGTCCGATTGCAGGTGAAGTTCTAGAGTGAATCCTAGGTTTGTTAATAATAATACTAATAATACTACTACTACTAATAATAATAATAATAATAATAATAACAACAACAAAACCAACTAAAACTTAGGAGGAATAAAAGAAAACTCCCCAAAAAACTTGCCAGCAGATCCAACCAGCATCAAACTCCCCCAGTTCCCCCCTCTCTCTCTTCTTTCTTTCTGCCGCTCCCTTGTTATCTCTCTCTGTCTGTTCCGCGCTCACATGGTGCCACAGGCCCTGTGCTGTGCTCCAAGTTGTCCCGAGTTCACAGTTTTATCTTGCGTGCTGAATGCGGTGCCTCCCTTGCTTGTGCCTCTCTCCAGGTTACTGTAATCCGCTCTGCAGATAGGAGGAGGAGGGCCTGTTGAAGAGACAGGGAGAGTTACATCTGGGGGCTCTGTATGTATCATCATTATACTCTGTGTGTGTGTGTGTGTGTGTGTGTGTGTGTGTGTGTCATCATTATACTCTGTGTGTGTGTGTGTGTGTGTGTGTCATCATTATTTATTACTCTGTGTGTGTGTGTGTGTGTGTCATCATTATACTCTGTGTGTGTGTGTGTGTGTGTGGTGTGTGTGTGTGTGTGTGTGTGTGTCATTTTTCTTCTGTGTGTGTGTGTGTGTGTGTGTCATCATTATACTCTGTGTGTGTGTGTGTGTGTCATCATTATACTCTGTGTGTGTGTGTGTGTGTGTCATCATTGTGTGTGTGTGTGTGTGTCATCATTATACTCTGTGTGTGTGTGTGTGTCATCATTATACTCTGTGTGTGTGTCATCATTATACTCTGCGTGTGTGTGTGTGTCATCATTATACTCTGTGTGTGTGTGTGTGTGTGTCATCATTATACTCTGTGTGTGTGTGTCATCATTATACTCTGTGTGTGTGTGTGTGTGTCATCATTATACTCTGTGTGTGTGTGTGTGTCATCATTATACTGTGTGTGTGTGTGTCATCATTATACTCTGTGTGTGTGTGTCATCATTATACTCGTGTGTGTGTGTGCGTGTGTGTGTGTGTCATCATTATACTCTGCGTGTGTGTGTGTGTCATCATTATACTCTGTGTGTGTGTGTGTCATCATTATACTCTGTGTGCGTGTGTGTGTGTTATCATTATACTCTGCATGTGTGTGTGTGTCATCATTATACTCTGTATGTGTGTGTCATCATTATACTCTGTATGTATCAATGTACCCCAAACTGTATTCCCCACCCCCCAGAAAAAAACCCAATTTACTTGCATGGTATCACAAATGTAGTCTGCTAGCATGTCTAAAGAGTTAAAGTCTCTCAAAGAACTTTTAAATGCACAACTCTGGCAAGTTAAAGATTTCTGCATAGAGCCCTATACTTTAAAATAGTGGAAAAAACAAACTCTATCACCCCCCCTCCCCTCTGGGTGAAATGCTAGACTTCTTAGAAACATCCTCACAGCTGCCTGCTGATTTTTCAGTTTCTCAAAACCATGCAACAGAAACTGCTGTCTGCTTGTGTTGCGTTTCCTTGTGGTTTCTGTCTGGTCTGGGTGCCCTGGCTTTCCAGTTCCTCTCGGGCTGGGAAAGAACAGAATCACTCCGTCAGCCTGGGAACGTTTCACCACGTCTTCGTGTCACAGGGGTGTGAACAGTAAACTCACACACACACATCTTTAATGAGCAGATCACCATCCACACATCTCTGTCTCTATCTCACTCACACCCCTGTATTGAACTAGCTGGCTCTCAGATCCCAGTACAGCACTGAGTTCTCTACACTAGACTGTATTGAATTAGCTGCTCTCAGATCCCCAGTACAGCACAGAGTTCTCTACACTAGACTGTATTGAATTAGCTGCTCTCAGATCCCCAGTGCAGCACTGAGTTCTCTACACTAGACTGTATTGAATTAGCTGCTCTCAGATCCCCAGTACAGCACTGAGTTCTCTACACTAGACTGTATTGAATTAGCTGCTCTCAGATCCCCAGTACAGCACTGAGTTCTCTACACTAGACTGTATTGAATTAGCTGCTCTCAGATCCCCAGTACAGCACTGAGTTCTCTACACTAGACTGTATTGAATTAGCTGCTCTCAGATCCCCAGTACAGCGCTGAGTTCTCTACACTAGACTGTATTGAATTAGCTGCTCTCAGATCCCCAGTACAGCGCTGAGTTCTCTACACTAGACTGTATTGAATTAGCTGCTCTCAGATCCCCAGTACAGCACTGAGTTCTCTACACTAGACTGTATTGAATTAGCTGCTCTCAGATCCCCAGTACAGCACTGAGTTCTCTACACTAGACTGTATTGAATTAGCTGCTCTCAGATCCCCAGTACAGCACTGAGTTCTCTACACTAGACTGTATTGAATTAGCTGCTCTCAGATCCCCAGTACAGCACTGAGTTCTCTACACTAGACTGTATTGAATTAGCTGCTCTCAGATCCCCAGTACAGCACTGAGTTCTCTACACTAGACTGTATTGAATTAGCTGCTCTCAGATCCCCAGTACAGCATTGAGTTCTCTACACTAGACTGTACTGAATTAGCTGCTCTCAGATCCCCAGTACAGCACTGAGTTCTCTACACTAGACTGTATTGAATTAGCTGCACTCAGAGTTCTCTGTGTTAATGTGGGCAGGTTCCCTGTAATGAGCTGTGCTATTGTCTGTTTCACAGTCCCTGTGGAGTGAACTCAGGCTGCACGTTTGCAAAGCGTCTCTGCTGTTATGCAGGGCTGCAGTGTAATTATCAGTCGCTTTTCTGAAGATCGCTCAGGCCAGGCTCTTGGAATTGAATTTGCAATTAAAATAGATCTGCTGAAGGGAAGCATGAGAAGCCACTTATTTCAAGCAGTTTAAAAACATTTAAAAGTGAGGGAAGACAGGGGCGGCTGGAGCTGGAAGTCTTGTTTTCTTGGAATCAAGCCGCTGGTAGACTACATGGAGTTTACTCAGGAGCGGGAGATTCCTGCAGCTGGAGCTCTTAAACAGAGAGAACCAGCTGTTAATTATGAACCCAGCCACCGCCGAGCTTAACTGGGGTTCATACCCACACACCATTGTGAAAAACAACGTGGTTACAGATTTCAGAACAAAGTTTCTTTGCACAAAGCTCTTGGTCTTTTCAGCTAATCAGAGCACAGACGGCCTTTCATTTATCATGCAACACCAGGAGGCCAATAAGACTCCTATTGCACAGAAGTTTCAGTTCAGTAAAACCAGGAATGGATCAAACTGCTATGCAATGGGAACCCAACCCAAATCATGTAAATATCCCAACCACCATTACATCCATGTAATTTAACCATTACAAACATGTGAGTCCAGTCACGCAGTTACACTACAGTTACGGACGAGAACTCGTATGCAGCGACAACATAACTGGGTTAGGACCTGTCTGCCACCCCCTCATCACACACATCAGCTCCAGCCGACTAAACGGAAGCCCCCTGTACTCCCTGTCCCTTCTCTCTGCAAATCACCTTGCCACATTCCATTAAAGTCAAATCTGTCTGCTTTAAAAATAAATAAATAAATAGAAGATAGCGGTCCCATGTGCAGCTGTCTTCAAACATGCCTGGCAGAAGGGAGCTGTTCCAGTCAACTGCCGTCTGCTGCGCTGGTACTCGGTTTCAATTCGATCTATACTCTTCCATACAGAAAGAATGCAAAACCTGTACAGGCTCAAACTGCTATGGAGCACAGAATCCTACTTCCATCACTGCGTGTGATCTGAAGCACAAATTGACTTACAACTCTGCTGAAGACCAATGAAGCGAAGCAAGATGCAGTAATGAACCGTCACGCTCACTGGCTTGGATTCCACTAATTCATTATTAAGTGTGATATAAAAGTGGTCCCTCCATCCCGGCCCTTCCTCTTTCTTACAGGACTACACTGGGTAATTCATTTCAAGTGCTAGAGATTTTAAATCCACTGTGTAAACGTTTACATGAAAGATTTGAGCTGTTTGTGAAGTAGAGGAGATTGTGGTATGCAACAAGGCCCCTCGTTCATTTATTGGTTCAGTTTAGGGGCACTTTCCGAGGTGAGATTTATTATTACGACTGAATCTGTTTTTGTGGGATTTTTTTCCGTTCAGACTAGATAAGGCTGGGAACATGATGTCATGCTCCCTCCTGCGCTCCGATAAATCCTTGTCTCTACCTGAGCTCAGCCAGGAGAAAAATCAGCTTTTAAACATCAGTGACGGAACCAGAGCAGAGGGAGAAAATGGCTAAATGGTGTTTATAAGAAAAAAAAAAAACACACAGGCTCTGTGCTGTCCTGTTACCTTTTAAGATGCCTGGATCTTCTGACTAATCGCATGTGTGAAGGTGCCCTGTGCAGAGTTCAGAAGCTACTCCTTTGTCCTAGTTGGCTGCCTTGGATGTAACTAAACCACGCTAGATGAGAACGGGGTAGTTAAGGATCCTGTTTCCTTTTGTATTGCACAGCTCAGCACTAGACTTATTAAGAGACACACTGGCTGACGTCACCTGGGTTGAATTATGTCTATGACAGGCAACTACAGCAGGACAGCTACTCGTTCACTAGGGTCAAAAGAACCTTAACAATGAAATCATCAAAAAGTGAATTTAAAAAAAAGAAATGAGTGTGAGTGATTGTGATAGAGTGAGTGTGTGAGTGAGCAGAGTGTTGCCACAGGGAACGTTGCTTGAATGACACTGGTGGTTACGCACGAACCGTGGTGAAGACGAGACATTTTGCCAAGGCCGGCTTCAGGCATACAGACATGATGGCAGAGAAGTGCCGTGACATTTCTGTTTCTTCACAAAGGTCAGGCTGTGAATCTGAAATGCCAGTGCACAAGCACCTGAAACAAGCTCAGCCAGTCCTTGAATGATCTTCCTGCCCGAGACCCCCCCTCCTGGTCGGACTGCGTTTTGAAATATTTTGCTAACTTTTTTTTTTTTTTAAACCAATACATTGAGTTGTACACAGTAAGAGAGCTGAAAATAAACTTTCACAGTTGTTTGCACAGCACGGTATACCCAGCATATATATATATATATATATATATATATATATATATATATATATATATATATATATATATATATAAAATTTTTTTTAACCTTGGCGATTCAGCACTTTTGTTTACTCATCTGCGTTAATGGAAAAGATTGCTCGGATCAAATGAGAGAGAGAGAGAGAGAGGAGAGAGACTGGAAGACGCGAGGGAGGGGCAGGGCTGAGGTTTCCAGATTCATGTCAGGGCCTTGTTCCAGTGGTCAGACCCTTGTTTTCGTTTCCCCGCAGACACAAGTCATTAGCACTTCCCTTGGCTCACTCATGACTCACTCTCTACAGCAGGCTTCTGCACAGACACTATTTGCCAAGATTTACAAAAACTTTTCTAAGCCAGTCCAAACTCAATTCCAACGCAGAGCCACTGGACAGACACATTTACACAGAGGGTGGTGGTGGGGTATGGAACGGCTTAGCCATGCCATTGATGCTGAATCACTGGCATCCTTTAAGACCCGACAAAGTTTTAAAATCAATCAGCTACAGGAAACCTGGACGAGCAGCAATGGGCTGAACGGCCTCCTCTCGTCTGGATATTCTCTTTCTTTTCGTTAATATTTCGTTTCACAGATTAAATAGCATTCATCTTGAACCACTTGCCCTAATTTAAAAGTATCTGACCCCAAATTCCACGGTAACTTTTGCAAAAACAGGCTGCAGGATTCTTCTTCTGACAGCTATAGAGATATACAGATGAAAATACAGAGATACAAATATACAGATACACACACACACACACACACACACACACACACATATATATATACATATATATATATAAATGTAGTGTCATTCATCTTGCATCTCCATTTTTGTTTTGTTTTAGTTCTGCACAACTCTATGCACAAAGGGCTACGATCGCAGTATTAATGACAAACCCTAAATCTGCAGCTGATGTGTTTCTATTGCAGCGATGCCCACAGTCGGACGCAGATGAATGCCAGAGCTCTCCACAGTTGGCTTGTGTTAGTTCCACATTTGAAAGCAGGGAGACGCATGCATAACTGCTGACAGTCTTACAGTCGGATGGCTCCAGACACTCACTGCTAAAATAAAAACAGTTGTTCTTTTTCAGAAACAAGAAACTTGCATCCTTTAGTAACCCACCAACCCCTCCCTCTCTTCTAAAGCCTAGTCCCCACCCCCACCCTGCTGAAATCCTGGATCTGAAAATGACATTCCTCATACCACATTCCAGGGTGGCTACTGCAGATCGCTCGCTTTCAATCAACTCTCAAGACCCACCTGCTCTCTCTTGCTTTCTATGCTCCATAAGCCTGATATCTGCTATTAGCTAATGCTTCTATTTCATGTATTATGGTACTATCACTGAAGAAACTGTCAGTTTAGAGGCCTGCTCCAGCTACCAGCCCCTCAAGAACGTAAGAAAGTTTACAAACGAGAAGAGGCCATTCGGCCCATCTTGCTCGTTTGGTTGTTAGTAGCTTATTGATCCCAGAATATCATCAAGCAGCTTCTTGAAGGATCCCAGGACGTCAGTTTTTATGATGCTACAGGGCCTAATTGAACTCACTTCAACTGATTTCAATTGCTGTCAGTATCACTGCTGTTAATCATTATTTGAGTGATTTAATAACTTGACAGATGAAACTTCAGAAAGAAACTCTTCCATGGTACCTAAATTTCGCCGCGTAGATAAAGGTGATTATATATATATATATATATATACTATATATATATAGATATAATATATATATATAATATATATATATATTTTTCTTTTGTTCACATTCACACGTAAAAATCGTTCTTTTTAACTCTGAAGGCGATTAATATGAAATCAATGTTGCTGCTGCTGCTGTTAATGTCTCGTCTTAGATTTTCAAATGAGAATTTAACAAGCCCACCTGCCCTAGTTTTATTTATTTAAATATAACAGCTGAAGGTATTGATCTCCCTGCCCCTTACTGATTAACAGCAATACCCCCCCCCCCAAGCTGTAATTTATCAGGAGAGAAAAACAAGATTTCAAAATGAGTAAGGACTGACTTTAGAGCTCTACCGCCCAGAGTGAAGCAATTTCCTATTGGGTTCCATCTTTCCATCAGGTGACTTGACATAAGCTCTCTGTCTATCCCCCCATCAAATGTATTCTGTTCAATTCTCCTCTTTCTCTCCTCATTCTTTCTTCTCTCTCCTCGTCCCACCCCACCCTCTTTGTAAAAAATAAATAAAATCAGTTATATTTGTTTTTCCCTTTCTCTTACTCTCCTCCCTCTCTTCACAAAAAATCAATTATAGATCCAATCTTGTGTTTTGTCTTTCTCGTTTCTCCCTCACTCATCCTGTGTCCCCTTTTCCCTTTCTCTCTCTATTATTCTCTCTCTCCCATTTCGAATTACAATTTGAATAACTGCAGTTTTTTTTATCGTTGTACAGTTTTTTGAACGGTTGTGAATTCACACAATTGGAACAAGCGTAAATAAACGGTATACTCTCTCCTAGCAAGATGCTGATGATGATGTAGAATCCAGTAAATGTCAACCTGAATGGCACGTCTCTTACAGAACACCTAGTGCCAGTTTACACTTTACAGCTCCTGTTCACAACCCACAATTAAAAGGCATCCTATTACAAGATGCAAGAGGGATCAAAATACATTTTGCTATATTTCTAATGGGCATTTTTGAAGAGTTAAACTGTATGTTTGAAATGTTATGAAGGTTCACAATAACAAGCCACTGATCTGGCCTTAGAGAGTGTGTATGTGTGGCAGAGTGAATAGTAAAAGGTGAAGTACACAGGGTGATGGAGATAACTTGGCATATTATCTGTAGCATAGACCACTATTGGGCTATTAAGGAGACTCACGATGACATCCTTCGTAGTTTGATCAGCCATTTCTTGTAACTGTATTTAAACTAGATTACCATTACATAACGTGTCTAGAGGTATAATGGCAAAAGAACTGCATTTCTAATGATCTCTGAATGCTAATCCCTGAATAATGTACACTGTAATAAATACATCTTACTGAATGCACTCACTGTTGTCATGTATCATTAATAACATGAATGAATTCATTAAAGTACAGATGATTACAGTTGCTTCCACAATCCTTACGTTTGAAGTGACGGCAGTTGCACGGAGTTGCTCTGCAGAGGAGAGGTGTTTCTTGGGCTGTAGCCCTACACTCTACAGCAGATCTGCTGGTCTGGAGAGGGTAACTTCTTTCTGCTGTGAGTAATAAGGCTGTAAATCTAGGTTCCAATCTATTAAATGTTTACAGTACTCCAGTAAACTCCCTTAAATGTGTTTATAGGTCGTATTTCATTTTTACTTCTGTATTCATTTCAAACTAGGTTTGTTTTCACCCACTCTGCAATTATTTGCAGCGATTTGCAATGCAACAATATTCTATAAAAGATTAAACCTTTTTGGGGAAAAAAACTTCAGTGCCGTAGAATTTGTTTAAAGGCATGGAAATAAGCCTCCTATTGCACATCAGTTTCACCCAATTCTACTAGGAGCTTGATCAGCCACAGTGTACAGGTAACAAGCTCAGGTGTCTCTTGTTAAACTCATAGTGAAACCAGGACTGGACCAAACCGCTATGCAATGGGGGTCTTATTTCCATCCCTGGGTTAATTGATCAGCCACAGTGTACAGGTAACAAGCTCAGGTGTCTCTTGTTAAACACATAGTGAAACCAGGACTGGACCAAACCGCTATGCAATGGGGGTCTTATTTCCATCCCTGGGTTAATTGATCAGCCACAGTGTACAGGTAACAAGCTCAGGTGTCTCTTGTTAAACACATAGTGAAACCAGGACTGGACCAAACCGCTATGCAATGGGGGTCTTATTTCCATCCCTGGGTTAAACGTTCAGTAAAATACTACGCGTTTAGGGTTTTAATTTCCATTCCCCTTTTAAACGTCTTAACATTTAAAGCCTTAATGGAGTCATAAAGATCAAATGAGCATCAATAAACTGACTGTTTACATTAAAAAAAAAAAAACTCAATGGCAACGGTCTTCAAAGCTGTGCCTCTGATGCCAAAAGCCATGTGTTACACTGAACTACAGATGCAGGAATTCAGCCCATTACAACTTTACCACTCGGATTATTAATGCCACATGAAGCATGTTTCAGATTATGTAGTGTCATATTATTTTTTACATCTCGGAATAAGCACTTCGCTATATATGTAATGGGAGAATAACAGAAAAAAAACACACTTAGAGGACATGTAACCATCATTCCAGAAATATTTTGGTGAATTGTGCGGCTCTGTCAGGGGGAGGGGGTGGGTTGCACCCTTTAACCCTCTGCTATTTTAAGGTGAAAAGTAATTGATCGGAGTGCTTCGGTCAGCTAATTACTCCTCCTGAGGGGTTTAGCGGATGAGTATCGATCTGCTAATTGATTGATCGTCGTCTCGGAGACACTGAGTCAACATCATCATTCTTCAGGGAGAGAGGACCCCCCACCCAACCCCTACTCCTATAACCAGAGACAGAAAAAAAAAAAAAAAAAAAAAAACCACACTTTTCAGTTCGACATGTAACCATCATTCCAGAAATATTTTGGTGAATTGTGCGGCTCTGTCAGGGGGAGGGGGTGGGTTGCACCCTTTAACCCTCTGCTATTTTAAGGTGAAAAGTAATTGATCGGAGTGCTTCGGTCAGCTAATTACTCCTCCTGAGGGGTTTAGCGGATGAGTATCGATCTGCTAATTGATTGATCGTCGTCTCGGAGACACTGAGTCAACCACCCCCGCTCCAACACACACAATTGAGGAACAGGAGCACAAGACAGTCCAGTCTTGAAATGTGTGTGTGTCACATTAAAACAGCCATACGTGTGTGTGTGTGTGTGTGTGTGTAATTTCTAAAAGTTGGTTTAGTATTTAGTGTATCCCAGCTTGTCATGGTAGCAGAGATCCCTGCCCACATGATGCTTATGGAATAGTAAATCTGCGCTTAACAAAAGAGTCAATGCAAGGACTTCACAATGATCGCTAACATTGTTTAAATTTTAAAATACAGAAAGAAACTTCATAAATTTACATGGCAAAGTCTTTCTCAAGGTCTTCAATGGGTGAAAGTTTAGTCAACTTGACCTGGTTTGTATTGATCTCCTGACCAGTGCTAGGACTGATCTCCAGTAACGCTGCCCTCGCATTATGATGCTGTCTGAGCTGTTTAAAATCAAAGCCAGTATCTAGTGAAGTCAGATGAACACACACAGCTGAGCTGAAGAAACAGCCCTGCTATCTGACCAAGCAGAAATACCCTGTCACCATCATTGGGCACAGAGAGCCCTACCCTGTCGCATAGGAAGTGACAAGCCAGGCATTGCAACATGATGCGACGGCTCGGGGTTTGTGCACCCAAACTGAATTTATTCTAAAGCTACTGTAGGCTCACGACCAGCGTGTTCCAACAAGCCAAGCAGAATATAGGGGAGGGAGGGGGGGTCCAGGACAGAGCAACCCACAGCACACCAGCAACCAATCTGGGTTTCAATTATACTAGCAAGGAAACCTGAACTGCTGCTACGCTGTCAGAATCGCTTTAGATCGGTATTTTGGGGCAGCGGCATACAACAGTTCATTATTGCGAATTTGTTATAAAATGTGGTAAAACGTTTACATATCAAGGACAAAGCCTTTACTCTGTTGGCTGCACCTGGAAGGGGACACTTTGGTATGTTTAGCGTTTAGCTGCTGTCATTTTGCAATGGAAACTCTGCTTTGTTTGTCGTGTTTACCCTTTTATAAAAGCTTTCTTTTTTTCAGCTGTCGACAACGAAAAATTTATTCTGTAAAATGAATATGGAATGTTGGTGATGGCCAAAAAATGCAGTAAGAGCTGTACAGCTTTAAAAAGGTGTGCTTAAAAATAATAATATTATATGGATATATAATTTTAGCATTCCACTTTAAAACATTCCCAGAGAGAAAGACACGCTGACCTTAATCTGTGGCACTGCTGATGCGATTATAGTTTAAGTCCTTCTTTTTGTTTGCATGAATAACCAGAACATCGTGTGCAGCTGCATGTCTTGTTTGTAAGCGAAGCAGCATCCCAATTCTGTACAGGGTATGCATCAGAAGCACCACATGATTGAGATTATTACAGCTTAAAATAGCCAAGTCCAAGGAAGAAGAAAGAACACAAAAAAAAGGAGAGACTTCTTTCAACATTTATTTTTTGCTTTTCCCCCTCCTTTACGCAGCCCCTCTGTGGAAGATGATGGTAAAATGCAAATGGTTTCCCCAAGCAAACGATATTAAATTTTGAAAATAACATCCATTTTCCACAGCAGACATGCAGAGAGCGGGGGGGGGGGTGGATGATAGATGGCAGTCTGAACTTTAATCAGAACGGTGCCTGGGGCATTTTACGAGAATCGTTCACGTTAATCAGACACTCTCATCACGCAGATTGGCTGAAATCACTTGTTGAGGAGTCCCACCCTTCCCTGTCCCCCCACGTGGGTCTCCAGCACCAACCCCACGTCGGATTGCTTCAACCTGGACGGGCTTCATTGGGTCAGTCCCTTAAACACTGGTATGTTAACCCTGGATAGCCCTTGTAAACCTTGCAGTTGATGTGAGCTCTGTTGCATGCAGCACAAACATCAGGGCTTTCTGTGTGTGCAAAACGATCTGCAGGTAACCAAACTATCGTTTATGCTTAAAAAGACTCATTGATTGTGCCAAACTCCCCCCAAAAAAACTAAACATCACAGAAGCACAATGTAGGGGGCCAAGCAATGAAAAGTGAAGCATTCAGAAGTGGTGCGGTTAAACCCTAAAACCACACTGCTTTATTTAATAAGATACCCAGCACACAATCGACCAACATAAAGCTGTCCAAGTAACAAAGGAAATGAATACTGAACAAATTAGTGGCTGATATTTCTGGTACAGCTTAAACATTTAGCAAATAGCAGGAGTAAACTAAAACTGAAGAGTGGATAGAGGTAAACCTTGCAGTGTAGTCCAGTCACCCAACGTCCGGGAAAACAGGTCCTGTGTTTCTGTGTGCAGGAGGGAAGGGGGCGGGGGATGTCTCACACTGAAACCGATGCGAAACTGACGGTAATGAGTCTTAACTATCATGTTTGTACACGTGACAGTTTAAAAAATAAACAACACACACACACACACAAAGAGCTGGCTTTTAAAACCATGTTACACCCAGTTCACAAACACAGCTCTGAGCTCTGCCTGGGGCTCAAGTGTAAAGGAGAATAGGAAACAGCCTTATCTGAGCAAATCTGTTTGTGCAATGTATTCAGAATGCCAAGTTTTAGAGAAACTGAATTGGCAAAATTTCACCCAACTAGGAAGTATAACTGGAGCAAAAGCTGCTGCGTCACATTGTAAACAGAAGTGATTGACATTGTAAACAGAAGTGTTTGAGTTGCAATGAAGCAAAGAATCAACACATCGCCTCAAGCCTGCTTGCCAACCTCGGGCACAGCTTGAGCTGCAAGGGTCTTCAGCCGTATATGCTTACTGTTACAAATACGCTCCTCAAAATATTAAATCTTTTCCTTCTAATAGACTACGTTCCATTGCGTGTTTTTTTTTTCTGAGTGTGAGAATATCTAAAAAGCTAGTGGCTTTTTTAGCGTTAAATACAGCTGTGCCGCTGTACCGTACATCCTTTTGATTAACACCTTGCTACCTTGGCACTCTCACACCTGCCCGGGTATCCGTTTCAAACTGACGAGACAGGGAGCGGTAGGGTTAAACGCGAGCAGCGATTTCTGATGTTCGAGTTGTTACAGAGTTCTGGAATCCCTCTCTTGCAGTTCTAGGGGAGAAACTGCCTTTGTTTTGAAAGGCTGACCCGTGCTCTCCCAGGCTCTGCAATGGCAATGTCCCGTAGTAATGCAGATCCATCACCTTTCTGTTATTCTTCCTATCCAAGTCACACCATCAATCTACCCGGGGCTAGCCTACTACCCCTCCCCATTGGCCAGGCTGCACCCAGCGATTCACTCACTCTTTTACTGGGAGTTTCTCTCTATTTTCCATGACCTTGCTTTATTCTTTCTCTCTCAGGTAGCCCCCCTCTCCCTCTTACTTCCTCCCTCTCTTTTTATTTGTGTCTCTGCTTATCAATCCTCTCTTCTCCTACAAACTCAATCTCACACACCTCGGATAGCACACATGATGAATAGTGTAATTGGACCTGGTGCGGCCTAATGTTGCTTTCCTTTGAATCGAAGGAAAGTGATTGCCTGTTCTGGATTTATTATGATTGCTGTTTTATTAAAATCCAATACAGCACACATCCACTGTATACAGCAATACACAGAGTTTATACTCCTGGCTTTGAAGAAGGTGGTTAAAATGTGTAAGCATCCAGATCAAAACACATGCAATTAAAACCAAAGTTTATAGAAGGTGGAGTCATTTTTGCTGTAGGTTTTTATTGCAGAGTGTATGCATCACACACACACACACACACACACACACACACAACATAAAGCCCTCCAGATCTGCAGCATTGCTGAACATATGTGCTTGTATTATAAGTCATGTATGATAGTGTCAGCTTGTCGCTCTATATTGTCACTAAGCATCCTGCTTGATTTACATTTTCATCTATTAGAGCACTTCTGTAACACAAAGATTTCAACCAAATCCACGTGTAGTGACACTGGGTCCTCTTTTTCCACTGTGCTGTAATGACAAAGCATGACTTATTAAAATTCTTTAAGGTCAAAAGATGTTGCTATAATTCTACATTATAATGACGCCTTTTAACAACATCATAAAACAGCACATGTACTGTACCAAGGAATATCCCTACAAAGCTTCATTGTAATCAGAGGAGTGGTTCTCAAGATACAGCTAAAAATGTAGTCGCGACACACGGACAGACCGCTCCAGTATATCCCCGTTCATAGATAGATACGACTGCACGCACGCTGAGGTATTACAGAAAAACCTGCCGCCAAACTCACAGGAAAGAGTTAACAGCAGCAGCCATGCTCTGTTACTTAAGGGCTAGCTTGAGTCAAGACCATTACTGTTATTTATTATTTTCTTTTGTATCCTTCGTCTGTCCAAAGTTAGCCCGGAGGTTTAATTTTCTTTGATAAACACCAGAGCCCTGCAAGCCTGGTCCTGACAGCGAGGAGAGTGAGAGAGTTGTAGAAAAAGAGGTAGTGAGTGTGAAGGAGGCAGGGAGACGTGTAATATATCCCAGTTTTCATTACTGCTGAGAAGCCTGCCTGCCTGGCTGCCCTGAGGCTGCGGAGAGCGGAGTGCTGAACAATGGGAGTGTGCGTTTAGTAGTTCCAACCCTCGTCTTTCCCTACTGGGACCAGGGTTCAATTTGGCCCCTGAATGAGTTCTCATGGCTGGTCACGCCGCAACCTCTTAGTCAACGGTTTTCAAGTTGCCTAGTGCTTTGGTATCACTGTCCAATTCCAAACCCACCCTTCAGAATGACGATGTTACAGACAGGTGTTCTCGTTTTGCAACATTATTTTTTTTTTGTTTTATAATTTAATAGTCGCCAATTAGTTTTTGTGTTTTCTCCCAATTTAGAATATCCAATTATTTTTAGGCTCAGCTCACCGCTACCACCCCCACGCTGACTCAGGAGCGGCGAAGATGAACACACGCTGTGCCGTCAATGACATTATACAGGTTTATAATGCGTTCTGTCTGTTCTGTATCCGCGGTCCCTTGACTCACAAGAAAACAGTGTAATACCACCAGAGAGAAGAGTGAAGTGTGCACTGAATACCTTCTAATGAATCCAGGTAGGGGTTTTGCTTATCCTCTCAGGAGGAAAGTCAGATAGGAGAGGAGTGAAGACATGAGGCAGGACCCAGGAGGGGGTGAGACTGAATAACCATGGGGCTTCACTGCTCTGCTGTGTACAGGAGGGACCCGGAGTGCAGATGGGTTCATCTGTCCCACACTGCAAACAAATTATCAAGGGTACAACACTGAGCTCAGCTCCAGAGAACAGACAGAGCCTAACCCAAAGCATGCTTCAGGTGTGTGTATTTGTTAGGGATTTTTAGTTATCAACCACAGGGCATGTCTCTGAATCTATGTTTAAACACATACTTCAAACCTAACAAAAAAAAAGAGCCTAATTAAGACACACCCAAGCTTGCGACTAATAAATAAGCTTACAGTAAAACCTGGATCCAGTCAAACTGCTCTGCAATGGGAGCCTTATTTCCATGACAGGAGTGTGCTTGTGTGTAGCAGTGTGAGAGAGAGAGAGAGACCTCTTATCACAAGCCAGGCCAGAGTACTTATCAGTGGTACAGGGTGACTGGCTGCCTGCCAGCGTGTCTGTGTGTGCACAGGGGGCCGGGTGATAGCAGAGATGTAAACAAGACTTGTGGAGATCAGAAGAACAGAGGCAGGCACAGAAAAGTTTGAGTTTAACTTTAACCTCTAGTCTACAAAAGGGTCAAGAAGACCGACCCACAACAAAGCAGAGTCGAAGGTTTTGTGAAAATGACACTATTTCTATTTTATACTGACCTTCACCCACAATTCCACACCCTCTTAATGTATTTCTGAGGTGGGGAAGGATGTTTTCATTTGCAATGCTGTATTTGCAGTCTCAAAATGTACATTTGGTTGCTACCTGGTACTAGAATAAAAATAAAATGTGAAAAACTAAGCACGGACCCATTCTGAGCAACACGAGTAAAAAGGTCCTTACATATAAATACACTCACACGACACACACAAACACCGGAATAAAGCTCCCAAGATAGATGAAGCGGCGGAATTCCTAACTGGAATGGGCTTCTGGGGAAAAGCAGTTTTAATCCATCGCCCGTCACCTGCACCCGACACAGGAAAAGTGGAGATTGTGTTTAAGGAAGTTTATTAGCAAGATCAGTCATGACTGGCTCTTCACAGACAACATACACAGGGGTAGTGGTATAATCAGGGGGCCGCAGTCTGAAAACCACATTCAGTGTAGAAGCTTGTTGGATGTTGTAACAAACACAGTACATATGGGGTGGTTTGTTTCATTACTGGGGTTTTCTTTGTTTTTTTTTTTAACTGTTATATTTCCTGGTTTGTTGTGGTTTGTCACCTGCCCTCCAGTCTCCTTGTGATCACTGTCTCTCCAACTACATTTCTGCCTGGGACCCCCCCCTGCTGTTTTTACACCAGGATCCAGAGCACTGTCAGCTGCTCAAATAGATTTAAGGTGGAAACAAATTCAAAGTTTGATCAATTAAAAGCATTTTCACTTCATTGTGACAAGTATATAATTAACTCATCCTGGGAAGTAATATGAATTTAAATAAACTCATAGAGGCATTCAACATGAATTCAAATTAAAAACTGTGGGGGTCTTAATGCTGCCGTCGCTTTAAATATTAAAGTAACGCCAACATCAGGGAATTTTGCCCTTTTTTTATATATAAACATGATCATGCCAGGTGCCATTTGAATCCCAATGTGTTTTCTGATTATCACACAAAACAGGGTTTTCTTCTCTTCAGGAAAATGCAAATATTGTACTGTGCAGCAGCAGTGTAGCGTCCACGGTAATACTGTGTGGGATCAAAGTGAAGAAACACACACACTGACACCCCTCACACACACACAGCCCCTCACACACACACACTGACAGCCCCTCACACACACTGACAGCCCCTCACACACACACACACTGACAGCCCCTCACACACACAGCCCCTCACACACACACAGCCCCTCACACACACACACTGACAGCCCCTCACACACACACACACACAGCCCCTCACACACACACTGACAGCCCCTCACACACACACTGACAGCCCCTCACACACACACTGACAGCCCCTCACACACACTGACAGCCCCTCACACACACTGACAGCCCCTCACACACACACTGACAGCCCCTCACACACACACTGACAGCCCCTCACACACACACTGACAGCCCCTCACACACACTGACAGCCCCTCACACACACACTGACAGCCCCTCACACACACACTGACAGCCCCTCACACACACACTGACAGCCCCTCCACACACACACTGACAGCCCCTCACACACACTGACAGCCCCTCACACACACTGACAGCCCCTCACACACACTGACAGCCCCTCACACACACACTGACACCCCTCACACACACTGACAGCCCCTCACACACACACTGACAGCCCCTCACACACACACACACAGCCCCTCACACACACACTCACAGCCCCTCACACACACACACTGACAGCCCCTCACACACACACACACAGCCCCTCACACACACACAAACAGCCCCTCACACACACACACTGACGCACGCAGCCTGCACTGGATGTTAAAGAAGGGTTGCTTGGGGAAAAGAGAAAAAGCTTACGTGAAAATGAGACAACAGCTACATGCAAAAAAAAATAAATAAATACATAATATTGCACTCCCATTATGAAGTGAAGAGAAGCTCTAGCCTCGATCCTCAGCACAGCGAGAAGGAACCAGCAGGCAGCGCCTCAGTCACTTACTGTGGTTTTAACAGCAACCTTTTCATTTGTAAGACGTGGGAATACATTAACAACATCTTTATAAACTAAATGTTTTCAAGCGTGATAAAACGAGCTATGCCCAAACTTCTGGCTTTTTCTTTTTTTTTACGACCTTTACGTTTTTTGTTTTTTTCAAACGAAGCATGAGAAGATATCAAAGCACAGGACTCTGAACCACAGACCGAGTATCTGGCTGAACTTACAGTCCACATTAGGAGCCTCAAGTTATAATTAAGAGATTGCTGGGACACAGCCAGCAGCTGTAACTGAGACACACTATCTCACAAAGCTTGATCCTACAGGGAAGGGATTTCAAAATTATATAAACAATTGCACCCCACCACCAAAAAAAACATGAGCCCCAGATGGAAAAGCTCTTCAGTGAAAACATGCTTATTTTTTGGCCAGGCTTCAGAGGGAATCCCGAGGCCCAGTGAAAGAGTAGCAGCCTGGGTCTCTGCCCCCTGTGGGTACAGCTCTAGACAAAACCAATCTCCCACAGAGCCGCAGAGCAGGGCTGCAAAGAACCACAAAGCCTTCACACCGTACCTGGGAAACGTGAAACTGGGTTTTCAGGTGAATGTATTTAAAAACAGGCGGGTCACTTTGTTTCGTATAAATATCATTATCAAGAAAATAAAAATGTGTGTAGTATACAGATATTGGGGAAACAACAAGCCAACCGTATTAAGGCACTACAGGAATTCTCTGCCTGGCAACATTGAGGCTTCACATCTACACTGATGCTGGATTGGAGGAGAGAGAAGCAGAAGAGTGATTTTTCTCTGTCAGCCCCTCTCCCCACCAACATCCCTGACCCGGCTGCTTTACAGGGCAATTACTGAGCCGCACTTTATCACGCGGTCCGACAGGAGTCGATAAACGATGCTGGGGTCGAGGTGGCAGGGCTGCCTCTGAGGGCTCCTGCCCTGCGCTGCACGTTAGCAGCAGCTAAAGAGATTATGCAAGGGGGGGTTAGACTCAGACTGCGCTCCCAAAGCATCATTTATCAAGGGGGAGCTGTGTGGAACTAACAGTACTGTCACAGGGCTCTCTCCACTGGGAGCGGGAGATCCATTAGCACCCTTTCTGTTCCGTGCCGCAGGTTTTCAGCCGCTTTTACTCAAGCAGTGGCACTGCCTTCCGCTCGCAGCTCTGAGAGAGCAAACACACCTCATTCTGTGACCTCAAACCCTTTGCCTGCCTGCCTGCCCTCCATCCATCACCCTGGGCCCCTCTCAAGCAGAACACAACTAAAAATGCCTACAGGAAATTTAAACACACTGATTTATCAACAAGGGCTTTCTTTCTGTAGAAGAAAGTAGCATAAATGCAGCAGGGAGTTATGCTTATTGTAAGGCTTGGGAACACAGAACACAACTGTGGGACCCTGTCTTGTTAAGTTGAAGGCAGCATTAAACTAATGACTTGTCAGAGACAGCACTAGTTAAGAGCTTGCAGTCTAAAAGCTACAGTAGGAGGGAAGCGTGCCAAAAAATAAAATAAATAATGAAATGCCACATACAGATTTTTATTAATTTATTTATTTTTTATATGGGTGTCCTTGCTGGAATTCAAAACCGAAGAGATCCCAACAGAAGCGTTTGGTTTGCACTTCCAGAGGATGCACTGGAGCTTGAGGAACGGCTTCATTTTTTTTTTTTTTAAACCTGACTGTTCCACGAAGCGCCAGGCACCCCAACCTGTTTATCTTAATGTAAACTGGCACCGTTCCAAAAGATAATGTCCTTCAAATCAGAAATGATATCCTGCCAACATGTACTGGTAATGTGCAACTCAGTACACTATCCTAAAGAAACACATCCAAAAAAGGGCTTTTGTACCCATGGAAAATATGTGTTTCAACTTGTTTTAGAACCACAAAATAAAAATTTGCCTTTAAAATACTGTAGAGGGTTCTGTACGATACAAGCGACCAGACAACTACTGACGATCCAGAGCTGGTCAGCTTGCATCTTACGTCGCACCCCACATTATATTTTGTATAACATGTAGTTAAATACAAATCATACAAAAGCATAGCCATTTCAGGTGGCTGTATCACATCTACAGCAAGACCTACTGTCATTTCAATTAAAGTTCTACGATGCACGTGTATGAAATATTTTACCAGCATGGAGAGGGGAGTGGTCATAGATAGAGTAGTGTGGAAAAAGGCGTGGCCAACAATTGCTGCAGCCACTCTGGGGTGGCAAAAGGAGGGGCTAACACTCACAGGGCAGGATCTGAGCCAGTCATGGACAGCTGACACAGTTTAAGAGAAATGGCTTTAGCAGGAGAGCCAATGACATTTATGTGCCATGCTGTAATGAGCTGTGAACCTCAGGGGTCAGAGGCCAATGAAGGAGCTGTCCATTCCAGCACATCTTTCCCCGAAACCAGAGACAACCTAAACAACAGTGCCGGGGGGGGGGGGGGGTCATCTGGACATCATTCTTCTTCTCATCTTTTGAAATACAACAGGGTAGGGGGGAGGATGATAAAGTGGGAAAAGAAATGCTGAGAGAGCCAACAGCAACAAAAAAAGAGGTTTTGTGGTAGAAAAAGGAAGAAATTAGATGATCTTGCCAGTGTATTAAGGGAAGCTTTGTGTGTGTGTGTTTACGATCTATGGAGGTGTTGCTGCTGTGATAATTTTATTGTTCTGTACAGGAGTTCCAGCAGATGTTTGTTGTTAGCACCAAACATCCTGGCCAACTGCACAATAAAAAATAAAAACCTTGACTTATAAAGCTTTAGACCTGAATTAAAATACTGTCTGTTTAAAATAATAATAATAATAATAATAATAATAATAATTCAACTACTTTCATTCCAGTAACACCACAAGCATTTTTTTCTACACGTTACTCTTCTGTTCCCCCATTTATTCCCCCCCCCCCAAAAAAAAAAAAAGCTTATTAGATTTTTTTATGCAATATAATCTAGGAGAATATGAAAAGCATAAAACAATAGACAAGATATGAAAGTTTTACTATGAAACCATTTACGATCAGCCCACTAAACAGGGGTCTGTGGGGTCGCAGCTGGTTTGGAGAACCTAACTGTATTCTACTTGCCCTTTCTAGTTTTACCTCTCTGTGGGTTTTGTACTTAGCGGACACCCCCACCTGGTGGAGGAATGGAGTAAGTGTGCTGGTATTTTATTTTTATTTTTTTTCCCCCCAAAATGTTTTATGAATCTAAATCTTTTTAATTATCTTTTGTTTTTTGTGAAATGGGGTAAATGCAGTTTCATGTGAATATAATTTCATGTTCGCTCGGGTCAGTGTAGTCAGACTATTGCAATGATCGTCTGCGTGTCGATCTTTCCCATTGCTAAAACCAATTAAGCTGCTTTGTATATATCTAAAGCAAATTCATCCGAAGCAAAGCTACAGGGAAAAAAAGGATAGGACATGTGCAACAGAGTGGACTTGGTAACAGTGTGCTTCTACAAAGCATTAGGGGAGATTTTGAGTCTGTATGCCTGTGCGTGGGTGTCTGCTCTGTGAATAAACAGAAGGCTTTAGTCCATAGTGTTGCTGATCAAACGCCTTTTAACACCTTTAAAACAGACCACTAAACAAAAGGCAGAAAAAAAAAACCTTGTACAGATCACACAGGGACACCGCAACCTCAGTTCAAGAGTCTGACTAATTCATCAATTACACAGGCTTTGTTACTTTTAATTATTCACAATTGCCTTTTTGAAAACCTTCAATCAAATAAAACAGAAACCCCAAACTCCACCACCCTCTACTATACAGTTCATTATTTTTTTTTTTTCAACAGACAATTCTGTAAACGTTCTCTTTCCTTACTGTTACCCAGGATCATCTACACTTTCTTTTAAATACAAAGCTTCTGTCCTTAGTTATTGACAAGAGAGAACACCGTTGCGTTTGTATGACTGCCAAACCCCCCCCCCCCACTGCCCCCGGGACTGGCCACCCTGGACTCCGGGGCTTCTCAGGCCCCCTGAGGAGAGTCTTTTAGAACAGCGAATCGATCAGCATTGAGTGCTGACAGGCAGGGGAATCGATAGGAATTACAGAGATGTGAACGCCAAGTGTGCTGGGCTGGTGCTGTCAAGGCTCATGTCAAAGTCCTTTCTTGAGGTATGGCCCGGTGCTGTGTCCCCTCGCAAGCAGGAAATGGACTGCAGCTCTGTCACTTTCGCTTTATCATGTCTGCACCCCCCCCCCCCCCCATCCCCTACATTTATACAGGCAGAGCTGAAAGTCACATTGTCAGATGCATGGAATGAGCAAGGCTGTTCAGTCCGGGAACTTAGGATTCCCCTGGCAAACTCCACACTAAGTGCAAATCCTTGTACAGGCCAATGTATGGAAAAATGGGAAGAACTCAATATTGGGGCAACAGAAAACTGCCAAAAAAACCCAAAAAAACACCAAAATACCATTTGAAACTGCTGCCAGTGTAAGAAAATATTCTGGAGATTTAAAAAAAACAAAACATTGTTAACATTTTTGTGTGATCGCTTTCAGTAAATAATGCTTTCTCAAACCTGGAAAAAGGTCTTTAAAGCTGCATTGCATTGGAATATTGTTAGAAATACAAGACACAACACCAATGCATTAACCCAGGTAAAATAACCAGACCCTGCTGCTTATCAATGGGTTAGATACAGTCAGCCCCAATGCAAAGCTTCTTCAAACCCACAAAGCAACCACAACTGAAACTTTCAATTCAGCTACTCAGACGATGAAGGAGACTGCAAGCAGACACATCATTACGACAAACGAACAAAAAACCAGAAAGAACTGGAGGGAACTTTACCCGTTTGACTAAGTTTCAATATCCAAAATTAGCACAGTATGGGTGTTCTCTGCCAGGGAATTAAGCAGCACAAAAAAACACAAAAAACGTTTTTTTTAATTAGCAGTGGGAGAAAACAGCTTCAGCAAGTACAGTAGAATCTGCCAGAACTGATGGAGACTGTATTTACTATAGATACTAATGAGAGCTACAAAAGAAACAAGGGAAGCGCAGACATTTCCAAGAAAGCTTTGTATAAATTGATTTTATATTTTTTAAATGCTGCAATAACAGTTCTGCTTGTGAAGCATCCACAGTATAATTTGACAGAACAGGTGATTTATTTGCACTGTGCAGGACCTTATTTTCTCCCATTTGTTCTTGAGCCCCGGAGCGCTCCCAGAATCACCGCCTGTGCACCTATTATCAGAGATTAAAGGCTGGTTTTCAAACAAACTGATTACCGCTCAGCAATACTGTATTGGTATAAGAAAAGCATGTTTTAAAAAAGTAATTTCAGAGTCACTGACGATAATGTAAACACCAAGCTAGAGACAGCAAGTCCCAAGCTTTAAACATGTTACCTTTTATAGATAAGAACTCAACTTTATTATGACTATATTATATTATCACTATGTTTTAAGCAACATACTGAGATAATGTTCATTATGGTAACTGTTTGTTTCTTAGTTTTAAAATGTTTAGTAAAATGTGGCCTATTGTTTGAATTCGTTAGTACAACCGGCCCCCTTTGCTAATGACCAATAACCCAGTATAAATCAACACAGTTTTGTAAAATGATTTTACACTTACTTCAGAAGATGCAAAGTGTTTCAGTAAATTCAAACGATAAATTTCCCGCACAGAGGGAGAACACAAACGTAGAAACGCATTGCAGGAGAGGTGAAGGGAGGTTTCAGTTCCGAGTGAATGTTTTCTAAGTGTTATTTGAGAGTGTGCATTTGTTTGAAGCACTTGCCCAGAGGACTACTGAGACACAGACATCAACTAGTCCCCGTCAGATTTCATTTTCTAACCCTGTGCCTATATAAAATACTGTCAGATAAGACAGTAGAAAGTAACATGGCCATGTTGTGTAGCAGCTGCCATGAAACAGTTCCACCACCAAGGTTGACAAAGAACAAATGCAAGGGGCAGTTCACAGTGCAGTTCACAAGCTCAGGAGTGGATGACTAAGACCTGGAACAGGATCAAACTCAAGCGCTATGCAGCTAGCGTGTCCTGTTTCAATCACTGCAGGAGACTATGCAAAGCTTAAATCAAACTGGGAGGCACTGCCTGCAAAGATGCAGCCGTCAGTAAACCAGAACGGGCACCGCCTCCTGTTCCACGTATTGCCAGAACCAAAACGAGTTCAAAAAGAAAAAACAGCCCGTTGAAATGTCATCACCCTCCACGCACACTTCAAGAAGCACGATTAGTATTCTTTCACGATGGTAAATTTCACAGTGCTGCTGTTACCATGCTTTCCCCACACATTCACAGTGCTGCTGTTACCATGCTTTCCCCACGCATTCACAGTGCTGCTGTTACCATGCTTTCCCCACGCATTCACAGTGCTGCTGTTACCATGCTTTCCCCACGCATTCACAGTGCTGCTGTTACCATGCTTTCCCCACGCATTCACAGTGCTGCTGTTACCATGCTTTCCCCACGCATTCACAGTGCTGCTGTTACCATGCTTTCCCCACGCATTCACAGTGCTGCTGTTACCATGCTTTCCCCACGCATTCACAGTGCTGCTGTTACCATGCTTTCCCCACGCATTCACAGTGCTTTGCCATGGTTTTTAATTAATTACCATAATGTTCCATTCTTTCATCAAGGATTTTAAACCCCCCCCCCCCCCCCTCCCCCCAAAAGAAAGAAATCTATCAGCTGCTCCTCTCACACATTCCCAGCAGGTGTCTTTAATTACCGCTGGTAGGTGAGTAAGGGGGGGAACGGACAACTTCACCAATGAGGACCTTCCCTCCCCCTCTATGTTTCTCACTCTAGGTTAAATGAGGTGAAAGGGCTTTGCAAAAACAAAACTGTACATTCCTGAGCTTCTATAGTGGACCCTCATAGCAGTGCAGAACATGCATTTATTCAACGGAACACAGTAAAAAAAATTAAGGAGGCATTCAAACTATTAAAACAGGCCAACACATTTACCAGATGAAATCAGGCACAGTAAATGTCAGGTTTCTCAGTACGTTACACTTCCAAAACGCATCCCCAGTGCTAATAAGCTCCCTGTATAGATTTAACAATGTGCAGCCACTGTAGTGTACTGTACTACAAATGAATGTGTCTCTCGTTATACAAGAGCTGTCATCTCCTGCATTCGGGGGAGACAGAGAGAGAGAGCTGCAAAGAGAAACTGAGCTGCTCAAACTTATGAAATAATGTCTCATAATAACAGACTCCTTACAAACAATACATTAACCTGTTAATCACAATAGCCCAATAATAATAATAAGAGGTGGTGGATTTTCAGCAAATGCACTGATTTTTTAAATCTGCAAGGCTTTTTAATGTAGTGCTGTACAGTACGTTAACAGGGAGATATGCTGCAGCATGGTTCAGAAACGCCAGAGATCCTGCTGCCAAGATCCTGTCAGGCTCAGACCCAAAAAGGAACTGCAGAGTGCACTTCAGCAAAACGCCCCTAAAAAAAAAAAAAAAAAAGAAGAAAAAGGGATGGTGATTCAGTGAGCAGATCCCATCCCTGAGACAAGAGGAGCGGAAATGTGGTGGTGGGGAGGGGGGACGACTCACGGGTCAGTTACACGCGGGTAACGTTTGGGTTTAAAGCAAGTCCTAGCCAGCTGCCTTATACAGTACACATGCACTGAAGCTACATAAAAATGGGCCCCAATTAACAAATTCTATTAAAAAAAGATTTATTAATTTACAGGAAAGTGTTATTGACTGCTTTCTTTAACAAAACACATCTACAGTAATTACATGCATGCAAAACTAAATCCATCCAAAGAGACTGAAAAACATTTAAACAATCAAACGCTAAAAGCAGATAAATAGACACGCAATGGGGAACCAGGCAGGCACACTGTAACTCTACAAAAGCAGCAGCATGTTTCATTTATTTATGTGGTTCCAAAAAAAAAAAACACAAAACAAAACCAAAAAAAAAAACAGGTTTTTCGCTCACAGGGATAATCCTATTGAGGGAGAGATGGATGCTGCAACATTATCTCATTTTCAGCCCTGTCCCAGAGGCTGACAGGCATCGCAATCACTTTATAACGCTCTCCAGTCATAAAAAGCCAGAGTCAAGTTACACAGCAAGCAGGTAAAACTAGAAGCAGGTTTTGCCTTACAGACAATGCACAGAGCAGCAGTGGCACATTGCAGTTAAGTGGCGGGATATCAAATGTAATTACTTCTGAGCAAGAGCATTAACATCCCATTGAATTCTAATGAAGTTATTATACGTGCTTCAGGACACAAATCCATACCTTTACCAGCCAGATGTCTTATTACTGACACTTTATATCCCCAAGAGCGATTTGAATGCAGTCTGAACTGGCATGAATCCTGCTTTCGGGGCAAAGTGACTCAACATGTGAAGGTTAGTGTCATATCTCAGTGCAAGTGTACATCGTGTGAGTGTGTGAGTGAGAGACTGTCTATCTCACTATGTGAGACTGTCAAAGTATGAGCGAGAAGGGTCATCTTTGTCATTGTGTCTGAGCGTGTTCTAGGATCGTTCTTTTAAGCAGAGCCCTGTCTGATCTCTTGAAACGAAGGACATTTGAAAAGCGCTAGAATCCTGGAAGACATGTCTCTTCTTTTTTTCTTTCTTTCTTTTTAGTCATCGGCAGTGGTTTTATTCTCCTAGGCTTTTCTGCCCAGTTTGGAATGCCCGGGTATTATTATTTGTATCCCAGTTCACCGCTGCAACCCCCGGCGACTCGGGGAAACGGAGGCTGAAACACGCGTCCTCCACAGCGAAGCCACCAGAGCTATAGTGCCGGAGAACAACACAGATCTAGAGGCTCCACTGCAGAACCACAGGCGCCCTATCAGCCACAGGGGGCGCTGGTGCGCAGTGTACCGCGGATTCTCCTTATAACTTAATCCTTTCCTACCCGGGCTACCATTATCATCATCACTGGTTCACTATAAAAAGCTTATCTATGAGGTTTACCATCTCAGCAAAATATCACACGGAATGGGAAATACCCACACACTCAGATAGAAAGATAGGGAGAGAGAGAGAGAGATTAAACAAGGCAGTCTCAAACATTGGAGTGCTAAGAGAGTTCGTCACAGTGTTATACAGAGTTACACACCTGGAAATAACCCTAGTATTGTGGCTACATCTCACACACACACTCTGAAATAACTGTTGTTAAATTTTCTAAATGCGCACGTCAGTTCTAGATGTTAGCTGCAGTATATGCACAGGTACACATGCTGTACAGTGTAAGGGTAGTGCTAATGGGTTTTTTTTTCATATTCACCACTTATTCAAATATTTATCTCCAATGCCATCTCATGAACATACAGTAGCCTCATCGTTACCAAAGTAATATAATTTAATATAATATAATTTTACTTTATAATGAAGTAAAAGCACTCTATTGGAAATGTTTGTTTTTCTGATTGGTTGCAAATAGTGTTGGTAAAACATTTAAACCTGTCTGTTAGGTTCTTACAAGTTTAAACATTTAAGTAAGAAGAAGAAGAAGAATGTGCTGTTGCTGCAGTTCTCAAATCTCTGCTCTGTGCCATAGCCCCTCTCCCCGATAAGCTGTGTGTATTCTCTCATCATTCTCAGGATCACACACCTCACATGAAGGCCCAGGCTAACCTGTGACCCTGCTTCCTGTTTGAGGGCAAGATGCAGGCGGTGCAGTGTCCACTTCCTGTGAGCTGTCAAACTGGCACTTACACACACACACACACATTGTCAAACTGGCGTGTAGACACACACACACATTGTCAAACTGGCGAGTAGACACACACACACACACACACACACACACATTGTCAACCTGACGAGTAGACACACACACAGTCAACCTGGTGCGTATACACACACACACTGTCAACCTGGCGCATAGACACACGCACACACCCACACGCACACACACACACACAGGGCCATATTCACAAAGCATTTACCACGTGCTAATAAAAATAACTGTGGATGTTGATTTAAAAGCGCCTGTGTGCACCTTAGTTGTGTCTTGCTAGTTCAGTTTAACAGCAGCAGCAGCAGCTTGCATTTAAGTTCTGCAAATAAAGTGTGTAAAGCAGAATCTAAATGCTTTATGAATATGAATACGACAGACTGACAGCGGCTGACAGAAAGTGCTCAACTGGCAGTTGCTTCTATTTCCTGCTTGTAAAGGTTAGTGGTGTTACTGTGGTGCACGTTGTGTCTGTAGAGAGGGGCAGTACTGATATTTACCACATAAATGAAAAGGGGCAGAAAAATATCTATTTTTTTCTTTTTTTAAAGTGCTTACAATCTTTCAGTACCGAAGTGATGTTTTCCTCAAAAATGAAAGGCAAACATTAGAATGAAGCAGAAGTTTTTTTTTTTTTTTTTTTAATATATATATATATTTTTTAAAGTTATTGTGCAACTAGTAAGGGTAAACAAATGAACAGGAAAACAAGCCGAGTGGGTGGAGGGCGAGTTAGTAAATGCCAAGCTTGTGAGGAGTGTCACACGCTCATATTAAATATTGGATGTTTAACGGTCAAAGGCTGAGAGCCACGCGGGAGCTCACTGGATTCCCTGGAGGACTTGCACACACAGACAGGCAGAGCCAGACACACATACACACACACAGATATAGGAACAGACAGAAACAAACATATGACAAAGAGACACAATCACACAGGCAGTCACAAAAAAAACAGAATGAGACACAATCACGTTCCTCATAGTTTTACATCTGCACTCGTGCAGAAAAACAGGTGTGTACACACAGACACAGGCACGCAAACACACCGACACAGGCACACAAACACACTCTCACACAAAGGCTCTCTCGGTCTCACACACACAGTGCCTGCCAAACCTGCTTGTGCTTCCTGTATCTCGGTTGTCAACCATGATCAAACTGACTGATTATGGAAGTATGAAAGCAGCAAGTCTTGCTGGGAAATAATAAAACAGATGCCACTCTGAGAAGAGAGAGACAGGGCAGCCACAGTTGAGCTGACGAGCGGGCTGCGGTGAAGTTACAGGTACTGTAGTGTTGCGCTGGGGCTTGGAGGCAGGGGTCCAGGTCACACTACAGCAACAGAAATTACCAGCGGCTCTATTCGAGGCAAGTCTACTGGAAACCACTTCAAATAAGCTACCTTTTGTTTTAAAGGTATTTCCAAGAAACACTCAGATGGGACGCTCAATGTTTTTCACATTGCAACGTATGCCATCGGAAATCACATTGGAACCTCACGGGAATGCTAGGACCCAGTCTGAGGCCGTGTACAAATACATATATTAAAAAATACTACTACGACCACTGCTAATAAGAATAATAATAAGCAAGTGTCCTGTTCTCATGTACACTAAATAAAAGGAGTTTATTCTTCAGCTCAACAAAATTCAGCACTGAAAAAAGTTAAAACACCACTCAATGGGGATACATGCAGTAACAATGAAAAAAGTCTATTATCAACGTTTTGGCTTTTTCTGAAGATACTGAGAAAGACTAAACCTTTGTCATCGAACTGCATTAGGATTGTTACTAATAATATATATATATACATATATATAATATCCCACTATTGAAGTTCGAAGACTGAAACGTTTAGGCTGTAGATCTGCACATCGCAGTTTAAAAGGATCTTTTTTGTGTAGGGGGTCGTTGAAACTATATTACAGAAGGAAGGATGGCTACTTCAAGCTACAGATATTTCCTTTTTTAATTAAAATAACTTTAAGGCTTTTTTGTACTTTAAAAATCTGCTTAGCAAGCAAATATAAAATAAAAAAACATTTCCGAGAATTTGCAAGTCATGTTTGCAAACACTATTTAATTTTTTTTTATTAAATGCTGAAACAGTCCAGAGTCTTTTTAAAACAGCCGACTACTCTAATCACCTTACTGTTCAAACAAGCAGAAACACAAACTGCTGCAGCGATGGAAAGAAGACTCCTATTGCACTGCAATTCAGTCCATTCCTGCTTTTACTGAGTTTAATAAGACACAAGATTCTTACCCACATACTGGGACTAATCAAGCTCATAGTAAAACCTGGAATGAGTAAAACTGCTGTGCAATAGGAGTCGTATTACCATCCCTGAGGCAGGCTGGCAGGTAAACAATAGAGAGATCAAGTTTATACCGGTACAGTTCAGCCATTCACTCAGCATTTCAACTAAACAAGAGAGTCAGGTATCCACCACTGGGGTGTACTCAATAAGACTATACCGTGCCGGATCTAGATACCACAACCAATATAGAATAAAGGACAAAACCTGTCATCTGACTTGCTTCTAAATACAAACCCTAAAGAGACATGTGCACTAGAGATGGGTTTTTTATTAATATTTTAACAGATCGGGACTGTTAAGAGCAACCCCGCTGAATTCTATTCAACACTTTATTATGTGCTTCATTGTTAGTTTGACAGGTACATTCTGCATATCACTAAACAGGACAGGCACACTTTCTGCACATTTTAATCACGGTTTCTGAGTGAGGCGGTACCTACATTCCTTCTTTTTATTTAATTTGGCACAGTAAATAAGCGCACAATGTAAAAGATACAGCTTGGTTTAACGAAGAGAGTGGACAGGTGTGTGTAAAACATCCAATCACGGTACATGTAGCAATACTAAAAAGAAACGTATTAAATTGACTACAAGTCTTTCTCAACGTCTTCCAAGATATACCGTACACAGTACTGTGTTATACCCAGTAAGAAAAGCTAGATTTGGTGAAAACGAAAAGTTTCACAGCGGGGTGGTTAATACAATATAAATGTTACTGCTTTGTGGTACACATGGTGTCCAATGTGTTGATTTTATTAGAGCCCACAATATTTCATGCTGCATAAATTCAGAGACCATGTGACTTGTGTAAATATTTGGCAGCCACAGTTAATGTTTAACTGCCTGGGTTATTTTGCATTTATTTTTTGACTAGATACTAAACATCCTTAAATGAAACTCTTCGCTTGCAAATTCAATGGTACTCCAGTGCACCTACAATGAAATGAGGCTGCCCCTGGGGGAATGTGGCTCACAGTTCATATTTTGACATACCCTCACTGGCACCACATGGCTATCACCCAATGCTTAGACAATCTCCCCAAAAAGCCTCTGCCCACCGGGCACAAAATTTTTACATGCCGGATCATGCCCAACATTACAGTGAATTTACACTCCCTGCCCAGGACTTTGAGAGACAATTCATTTATATATAAAAATGGCCCAAGGCACACTGCTGGTAAATCATTTCAGTGCCACACATACCACGTCAGCAAATGTATGCGATCGCATTGGGCACACTGCTGTGCAAGATCTGTTCTGTCCAGTATTTGTTGCCTGTGCTGTTCTCCTAGGGTTTCTGCAGGGTAATGCGCCACGATTATATAGGGTCCCAACAGTTCATTTTCAAACTATTCTGTATGGGCTGCCTGCCTCTCAGTGCGCAGGCAAACCGATATCTGGGATTAGATTTCACACTTCCTTAGTGCCCCTTGTGCTGTAATGCCGTGCTGTAATATCAACAAAGGACATCTCCCAAGGATTAAACTCTTTACAGCCGGGTAAACCGATATGACTTAATAAACAATCACGAGACTCTGACACAACCCAACCCCCCCACTCTCCTTTTAAAAGATATTTATCATTACATTCTGGCTCCAACAATGGACCCCCCTGCCTCCTACTCTCATTTCTCTCGCCTATTCTTTTTTAGTTATTTATCATTGCACGCTCTGTCTCTCTCCGTCTGTCTTCAGTCTGCATCTGTGTGTGTGTCTCTCTCTCAGACTCTCTTTTTTTAAAGTTATTTATCATTGCCCACGCTGGCTCTGTGTCTCGATCTCTCTCTTATGTTTAAGTTATTATTCATTGCATGCTCTCTCTCTCTCTCCAATCTGGAGCCGTGCCTCTTTCAGGTTAGAGGATAAAACCAATCTAATGAGATTCTGAATAAGCAATTAAAAGAAGGAGAGCTTATTCCTTATCATAGAGATAAGAGGATATCTTATGATCCTCCATCAAATACTTTAAACCTACACTAGTTCTACTGGGAAGGGGACAGGGGGTCTGGTGAATGCACAGAAGCTGGATTAGAAAGCATGTGCATGAACCCGCACCTCTCACCCAACCTGTGGCTTTAATGGAGGGAGTTAGAATTATTGCTAACGTGAATATTATAAGACGTAAGAGAATGGATTTGCCTCATTAGGTTGGCTCTAATGTCAGGTTTACCTTAGGCTTAGCTCCTTCAAATTTACTTTGTCAGTGCTAACCTCAGGAATAGAGTCCTCGAACTCCCAGGGCACTTGGCTTGCGGACCGGGTGAGAATCCTGATGATGCTGGGAGCGGGCTTGCCCCTGTCAGCCAGTGCAAGGCTCACAGTTCTGGGTCATTATTCCTCCTCTGAACCACCCAAGAGTGTCTGTGTCCCTCCAATAGACTGGCCTGGAGGACAGGACACAAAGGCACAGAAGGGGTTCAAACAGATGGATGACTTTATATAAAAAAATAAATAAATAAAACATATGTGAGCAATCCCCACTGTTTAACAAAACACACCATGCTAGGTATACCAGGATACTAGTCTACCAACAGTGTCAGAAGTTACACCCGGTTCTTGTGTCATTTTTTTTTTTGTTATTATGATTATTAAAATTAGGTTTAATTAGTGGGGGGGGGGGGGGGCCCCATAACCAGTGACAACAACTAGATGAGGACAGTGAAAATCCCTGGATTGACTTACATCTCGAGTCCTAAACGCAGACACCAAGAAACATACAGCAGACCTTCAGGGAGTTAACTATAGTGTTCTATTCAGCCGTTGCAAAACCCTACAACTGTCATGCACTATAAGGGTTAAATCTGTAGCATCTAGATCCATTTTAAACAGGGATATTAAGAGTGTATCCCAGGGCGCTGGGGGAGAAGGGGAGAGGAGTGGGGTGGGGGGAATCAGATTTTCAATGACAATGTGCTTAAGATTGTCGTTTCAAAAGGAAGAAACGTATCATCTGTCAAACGTAATGACACTGGGCGAGGGAAAATGAACTAAAATGGAACGGAAGCCATTCATTATGAAAGTCCTGAAAGGCAATCCAGCTCGTCTCCCTGCTGATATCAGCCCCAGGAAAATAAATATATACACATTATTTACTGAGATTTCAAGAGAGACAGACAAAGTTGGCGAGTTACCTGCGATTAAGGGGTACTTCTTCTCATGGCACTGAAATGACTAGAAGATGTACAAGCTACAGTGACACTAGCTACCACATAGTGAGAGGGTCTGGCAACAGCCCATTAAACAAGAATTTATTTTTCGTTAAAAATAAACAAAGAACATTCCCTCAGCCGGAATGACTTAATCCATCCACAAATATGGCGCCGTTCCCACGGCAACAGAGCCGAGATCATAATGACACAATCCATCGTAACAAAAAAAAAAAAAAAAGAGGACGATGAAGATGAAGACGATGACACGGACTGCATGAGAAAACAGAGCGCTGCATGAGTCCTGGGATTCCAGGCAGGCTTAACGAACACAAAAAGACCAGCTTTTAGATGCTATTAAAAAAAATAAAAATGTAAATAATAAATGTCAAATTTAAAAAAGAAGGGTCTGCTCCACCTCAAATACCTGGGCAGATGCTCGGTCAGTTTCTAAATGAACCAGTTCAGGGAGCTCACTGCTGGATAGTGAGGCATGTCAGCCTCGAATCTGGGTCTCCACTGAAGTACGCCTGCTTTTAATAGGTAATGGAGCTCCACAGGGTGCAGAATTCAGTCTTTGTGTTTCTTTTTCTGAAGCGCCTTGGGATGTCTTGCCAAGTTAGGGCGCTGTGGAAGTCAATGTCCTTATTGTGTTTTTCCACACACAACAATAGGCAGAGCCAGACCAGCATCAGATTACTGTTATTATCGTTTCAAAAAATTGTATCCCTTATTTCTACCAACACCATTGATAAATTCATGTATTATTATATTAATGTATTGCAGCCATTTGAAATGTATTTGTATCCCACAATTAGCTAATTACTATTCTTATTTAACTAGCCTATATAAAATAAATTGTACACACACACACACACACACACACACATATACCATATTCTCCAGCACACACTAAAGTTCATGATAAAAATGCATCTTGTATTGCATTATACCTTCGTGCAGAGATCCCCAATCCTGCAGGTTTTACAGGTCTCTTTACATCACCAATGGCTAAAGATCTGGGACATGTTAACCTTTACTAATTAAGCCAATAATCGGTTGAATTATGTAACAGAGCTCGGCTGGAACGAAAACCAGAAGAGCCTGTAGCGCTCCACGACCAGGGCGGGAGACCCCTGTCCTAGTGAATTCCAAGCATGTATAATTCCAAACCATACCGAATGCCTGCTAAACACCACGCTATTAAACACAAAATCAAAAAGACCAATCCACCTATCATTGATCTGGAACTCCTGAGATAACTTGCTACAGTGCAATGTGCAGTTCAGTCTCCTTTTTGACACAGCTCAGAATCCAGCTACCACCCTCCTCTTCCCTGCTGTAATTAAAAAAAATAAAATAAAAAAGGGCACTCTGCCTCTTTAAGACTGTCTAACTTTGACCCAATTGCTCTCTCGACTGCAAACATGGGACATCTTGTACTTTGACTCCTGAAGATTATTTAATACCATCAAAAAAAAAAGAAGATACTTAACTGTTTCAGCACTCACAGGAACCTGTCTAATTCTAGTTTGGCCAGAATATCGGCTTTTTAGAAAGCAGAAAGCACTGGATGTAGTGCAAGGCAGAATCAGCATTCACGAGACACCACATTGAGCTTCTGTCTCTTATTGCTAAAAGGAATTGGAGAAACAGTCAGTACACTGGCTAACATGAGCAATCAGCTCTGAACTGGTTAAAGCAAACAATTTCTCTTAATGGTTGGTTAACCAGAGCTCTTCCAGTCCAGCAGGGAATTAACTTATCGGGATGTATAACTCCTGGAATATCAACAAGGTAGTGTGTGTAATTATATTACATATATACGTGTGTGTGTGTGTGTGTGTGTAGACAGATATAGATAGCCAGATATGTACACTGTACTGTATTGTTTAAACTACTTCTGTATTGGAGTGGAAATCAGAGGGACACTATTAAGGTCAATGTCTCAGGCCAAATACTCTAGGTTGAGCGGTCAGACATTGAATGCTGTTAAACACCGATCAGTTCATAGCCGACTTAACAGGAGCATTGAAACAACAGAAGGTTACAAACTCACACTAGCCCTGGCCTGCACCCAGTCCTGAACATAAGCCAAGAGTCTGAGCAGTCAGATCCCCTGCTAAGTAATGATTTCCTCCCCTGTAGTTGCACGAACGCCTCCTAACAGCAGACTTACAGACTCATGCTGCAATAAGAGCGATTGGTTCAGAGCTGACTCAGCAGGGGCCCGCTCAAACCCCTGGCACCTACTGTATTGTACCTGCCCATTTTAATGTACCTCAGAGGAGAGTTCTTACTGTAAACCCAGGACCTGGGGAACAGGGGACTAGTTTTGAACGAGTGTCAAGCAAAGGCAACAAATTCAGCAATTTGCAGCCATCAGTAAACTTGAGTTTGAATCGTTCTTTAAGATTCCACCTACAGAGGCCCGGTCTGCATTGCCACAGCTCATACAGTTCCCAGCTTGGGGACCCTATCTCTCTCCGTGGGAACCTGTGGTCCAAGTCACTGCTGTGGTTTTCAGTATATCTCTGCTTCTCACGCTCAAACCACACACATACACACACACACATACACACACACACACACCATGCTCTCCTTAAAGGGCTAAGTAAAAGTGACACGAGGGAACCTGTTTCTGACTTCACTAGGGGATGGTTGAAAAGTTTATCTACATAATCAGAACTCTGAGATCAAAGGTGCCTTGGCATCGCCAAATAAACATATCCTGTTATTCGATCCAACAAACCATGTGAACAGCTCAGCTGGGCTCTTTGTTGTTTGTTTTTTTCAAGCATTTTGGTTGTTTGTTTTTTTTATCTGCGTCTGTGCAAGTGCTTTACGAAAACATAACGGAGAACCAAAAAAAACTAATAAACGTGGTGATGCAATTATACACCTTAGCCCTTCCCAATTCAACTCAATAGAGGTTGCTCTTCTGTATAGACCTTTTTCAAACAGTGCACGGAGAAGCTTGTGCAAAGTGAGCTTCCTTTACTGATTTATGCTGCTTTAACGAACTTCTCATTTGTTGATTTTGCTAACCGGTTTTGTCAGGTGCTCTCACCCACGAGTTCTTCACTGAGACAGTATTAAAACACAGAGACCAATGGGCTCCACTCTGACCACTGGGCTTCATTAAGTGGCTGTTGAAGGGATTAAATACACTGTAGTAAAACCACCACAATTATTTTACTAGCATAGCCAAGCAAAACTGGTTTTACTCAGTAAACATGTCACTGAATTGCCTCGTACATACTATCTATATGCAGCCAGTCTAATGCTTCTCACATTTCAAGAGCAGCAGTAAATTCACAAGTGCCAACATTTCAAAGAAAGCTAAAAATAAGTGTTTTCAGTAAGTCTAGTCCCTTTTTCAAACATTATTAATCAGCGCTTTTCCTCAAAGCTACAAAATGAAACACCTTTTTTTTTTTTTCCCCCCACTCCCCAAAAAACAGTGCCAGCGTTTTGCATAATCTTTTAGTTCAGTTAACACCAGAGCTGCATATGCATTTCTGCAGCACTGTGGTTTTGTCAACTTCTGTACCCGTGACACACTTACCGAAACATGTGAACCTCTCAGACTGGCACCTCTCACAGAGCGAGGAAACTAATTCTCCCAGACACACGACACAAGTCATCGCTGTCGTGTCAAAAGTTTAGTGGTTTAACCAAATGTAAAACGCTACACTCCGCCTGTCTCATTGTAACCAGACAAGACCCTGTTAATGGGACTGCAATTTGGCAAGCGTACACTGCACACAGAAATCACTACAACACACAAGTAGAAGTAAACTAATTCAGAATTAAAAAAAAGAGTTTAAAAAAATTTAATGGTTCTATTAAGCATTACTTTTGCCAGAAACAATTTAATTAAAAAACCCTCCCTGGAACAGACTCCTTGCAGGGTAAACTGCACTAAAACAACCTCCAGAGTAGTTTTGAGACTTGTCCACCACATCCCTTTTTCACAGCAGGGGACTTGAGGTGCGAGAACACTGCATGCCAGCAACTCGGGCTGAACTCGCAGCCTTCCCTTCCTCAATCTCGTTCCGCTTCCTAACCACCGCAGTACAGAATCCCACGCCTGCATCGACTCGCTTCATCTTACCTGGAGCTGTACAAGCCCCTACTAACCAAAGACTCAAAATAAAATCACAGTGTTATTGTACCGGGACTTGGGTTCAAGCAGTGGCATTGGAACGACTTTTAAAGTGGGGGTGCTGAGAGCCATTGAACAAAACTGTAACCCCAGTACATGATGGAAGCCATGCAAAGCCAAGCCGATAATCTTGAGTACACCACAGGTACCCCCAATAAAAAGACAGGTCTGAACGCACAACGCATGTGCACTGCAGATTTTGTAGCTGGATAATACTATAGCAGGAAGAAAGCCAAGGGCAGGAAACCAGTTAAGAGGGAAAACAGAAATCTTTATTCCTTTTTTTTTTTTTTTTTGCAGCTGCATAATGTCACCACTGTTTAAATGATCTCCACTCTGATCTTTAGTGAAGTTCTTATTTTTATATATATGATCTAAAGTTCTGATCAGTGATTCATTCACACAGGCAGGGAGGAAAACAAAAGCTAACTGCACTCAATTTCTTTAAATCTGTATGCGTCATCCTTGCACATTTGTATAATGGTGCATACAAATACTGTGCAGACAGTTAAATTAATTTGCTCATTAGCAAGATCAAAAATGTTGCGATACTTTTGTCGCTGTAATACAGTGAGTGAATGACCAAAGCACGCCTCTGAAGAAATCCTGTACCGTTCTGAAATGACCTGTAATCCTGAACGGACCGTGAAAAAGCACCTTGGGCCTTCGAAAACCAAAAGAAAAACACAACTGTTAAACAGCAATGCGTTTTGGGAGAAAAAAAAACCGCAACACGATCATTTAAGACCACGTGATAATGAAAAGTTTACAACTGCCAATTCCAGTGCATAGACAATTTAACAGTTTACCCGTGATGACAGCGCTTAATCACGCAGTGCAAACTCAAAACACACTGCCCTACATTATATGCATTGGCAGCGGATGAGGTCACAACAGAACTGGGCTAAATATACAAATAAATAAACTGCAACCCGGATTAATAGAGATTAGGCTGGTAAAAAATAAAATATTCACCCACACGATAAAGTTGAAACAAATACATTTAAATAATTCGAGAGTAAAGTTCAGCGAAGGACTTTAGCCCCCCCCCAAAAAAAAAAAAAAAAAAAAAATCATTATGGGATTACTGTTGGATACTGCACAAAACTGAAGAGACGAGGTTAGGGGCATAGATTCATTATTTTTAATAATGTCGCTCCTTTTTTGTATGCGATACATACAGTGGATTAAAACATACACCTCAGCGGCAGAGCTATATGATACAGTCTGCGGCAGGACAGCGGCTTGCCGTGTAAACTATTGCAGTCACCCTGAACTGTGCGCATCTCGACCGCAGTCACCCTGAACTGTGCGCATCTCGACCGCAGTCACCCTGAACTGTGCGCATCTCGACCGCAGTCACCCTGAACTGTGCGCATCTCGACCGCAGTCACCCTGAACTGTGCGCATCTCGACCGCAGTCACCCTGAACTGTGCGCATCTCGACCGCAGTCACCCTGAACTGTGCGCATCTCGACCGCAGTCACCCTGAACTGCGCGCATCTCGACCGCAGTCACCCTGAACTGTGCGCATCTCGCCTGAACTGCGCGCACCTCGGCCGCAGTCACCCTGAACTGCGCGCTCCTCGGCCGCAGTCACCCTGAACTGCGCGCACCTCGACCGCAGTCACCCTGAACTGCGCGCACCTCGACCGCAGTCACCCTGAACTGCGCGCACCTCGACCGCAGTCACCCTGAACTGCGCGCACCTCGACCGCAGTCACCCTGAACTGCGCGCACCTCGACCGCAGTCACCCTGAACTGCGCGCACCTCGACCGCAGTCACCCTGAACTGCGCGCACCTCGACCGCAGTCACCCTGAACTGCGCTCACCTCGACCGCAGTCACCCTGAACTGCGCGCACCTCGACCGCAGTCACCCTGAACTGGGCGCACCTCGACCGCAGTCACCCTGAACTGCGCGCACCTCGGCCGCAGTCACCCTGAACTGCGCGCACCTCGGCCGCAGTCACCCTGAACTGCGCGCATCTCGACCGCAGTCACCCTGAACTGCGCGCATCTCGCCTGAACTGCGCGCACCTCGGCCGCAGTCACCCTGAACTGCGCGCACCTCGGCCGCAGTCACCCTGAACTGCGCGCTCCTCGGCCGCAGTCACCCTGAACTGCGCGCACCTCGGCCGCAGTCACCCTGAACTGCGCGCACCTCGGCCGCAGTCACCCTGAACTGCGCGCATCTCGGCCGCAGTCACCCTGAACTGCGCGCATCTCGGCCGCAGTCACCCTGAACTGCGCGCATCTCGGCCGCAGTCACCCTGAACTGCGCGCATCTCGGCCGCAGTCACCCTGAACTGCGCGCATCTCGACCGCAGTCACCCTGAACTGTGCGCATCTCGACCGCAGTCACCCTGAACTGCGCGCATCTCGACCGCAGTCACCCTGAACTGCGCGCATCTCGACCGCAGTCACCCTGAACTGCGCGCACCTCGACCGCAGTCACCCTGAACTGCGCGCACCTCGGCCGCAGTCACCCTGAACTGCGCGCACCTCGACCGCAGTCACCCTGAACTGCGCGCACCTCGGCCGCAGTCACCCTGAACTGCGCGCACCTCGGCCGCAGTCACCCTGAACTGCGCGCACCTCGGCCGCAGTCACCCTGAACTGCGCTCACCTCGACCGCAGTCACCCTGAACTGCGCGCACCTCGACCGCAGTCACCCTGAACTGCGCGCACCTCGACCGCAGTCACCCTGAACTGCGCTCACCTCGACCGCAGTCACCCTGAACTGCGCGCACCTCGACCGCAGTCACCCTGAACTGCGCGCACCTCGACCGCAGTCACCCTGAACTGCGCGCATCTCGACCGCAGTCACCCTGAACTGCGCGCACCTCGACCGCAGTCACCCTGAACTGCGCGCATCTCGACCGCAGTCACCCTGAACTGCGCGCATCTCGACCGCAGTCACCCTGAACTGTGCGCATCTCGCCTGAACTGTGCGCATCTCGACCGCAGTCACCCTGAACTGTGCGCATCTCGCCTGAACTGTGC
>NC_054561.1:995109-1000109 GCF_017654505.1 Polyodon spathula
CTCTCCTGCGTATAATCGATTTACCAGCTTACCTTGCTTTGTCATGTTTTATTAATAGGTTACCACAACTTAAATCAGTCAGTTGATTGATTGATTGATTCATTGAAACTGCTCCAGGCTGGGCTCCGTCAACTACAGCCAAGAGAAATTAAACATAAAAACGAAGCTTTATTTAAAACCATAAGAAAAAGCATTCTTTAAGAAATTGTTTGAGATTTGATTTCCAGTTTTATCTTCAGATCAGCACAAGACTGAAGTGTAGAGATAAAATTCCATGGTAACCCAACTCAAGTTAAAACGTAACCCTGGCAACCGCATCCAAAAACATCAGCTTTCCACATGACTGACAGCTCTACTGCAAAGCACTCGGACCCAGCATCAGTGCGAACTCCTGCTCGAGAAAAAAAAAACCACACACACACATTTAAAAAATAAAATCAATAAATTGGAAATTGGTTTTTAGTTGGTGTATAGATATATATATTTTGAAAGTTTTTTTTTTTTTCTCATCCGATTCACAGACACACACGCAGAGACCCAAGCATAGACACACAAACACACACGCACACACACACACTGACAGACACACACTCCGTGCAGAGTGATTAAACCCTGCTTTGACAAGCAATCTGTAGGGAGAGCAGCTGCTTCCAATCACTGGGAACAAAGCAGGAACGCCGATCCAGAAACCATCTGCACTGGGAATGATCTACTGGGGTAGAGACTCAGGGAGGGGAACAGACTGGGAATTATCTACTGGGAGAAAGATTGAGGGAGGGGGACAGACTGGGAATTGTTCTCAACAATGGATCGGATTCTAACAATCTGTTTAGTCCAGATTGTCGGTGGCATTTATATATTTAAAAAAATAAACTGTTTACAATTCAAGAACCATTACGAAACAAACCACTGAATGAAACCGCTCTCAGTATAGTGGCTCAGGATCAAGCTGTCTGTGCAGCTTTACAGGGCTGGGGAGTTTCTTCAACCCTCCCCCACAGAAACTAAACAAGCTACATGGCTATCTAGTGAAATATACACTCTGTCTAAAAGCAAAGTTTTATACCAGAGATCTGAAACTGTGTGCCCTCCATCTCCTCCTCCCCTCTCTACCCTCTCTCCCCTCTCCGGTCGCTGCTCATTCAGCTTACTCCTGGGGAAATGGTCGACTCGCTGAGCACACCTGAGAATGAGGAGGGAGAGAGAGGAGACTGCAACACACACACACACACAGAGTGACAGAACAAAGGGGGAGAGACAGACACACACACACACACACACAGAACAAAGGGTGAGAGACAGACACAGCGGGAGGGATAGATACAGACACACACACAGACACTGACAGAACGAAGGGGGAGAGACAGATACAGCGGGAGGGATAGATACAGACATACACACAGACACTGACAGAACGAAGGGGGAGAGACAGATACAGTGAGAGAGATAGATACAGACACACACACACACACAGACTGACAGAACGAAGGGGGAGAGACAGATACAGCGGGAGGGATAGATACAGACACACACACAGACACTGACAGAACGAAGGGGGAGAGACAGATACAGCGGGAGGGATAGATACAGACATACACACAGACACTGACAGAACGAAGGGGGAGAGACAGATACAGCGAGAGAGATAGATACAGACACACACACACACACACACAGACTGACAGAACGAAGGGGGAGAGACAGATACAGCGGGAGGGATAGATACAGACACACACACAGACACTGACAGAACGAAGGGGGAGAGACAGATACAGCGGGAGGGATAGATACAGACACACACACACAGACTGACAGAACGAAGGGGGAGAGACAGATACAGCGGGAGGGATAGATACAGACACACACACACACAGACACTGACAGAACGAAGGGGGAGAGACAGATACAGCGGGAGGGATAGATACAGACACACACACACACACACTGACTGACAGAACGAAGGGGGAGAGACAGATACAGCGGGAGGGATAGATAGATACAGATACACACAGAAAGAGAGATTGAAAACTCACAGGCAAAGACATGCACACAGATATACACAGCCAGACACACATCAAGCTACAGCTATCCTCATGTGTGGGCAGCCCTTGGATTCTGTGCAGATTTCCACCGGGATCCAGATCAACACTGGCCTGAAAGGTCAGGGCTAAACAAACAATTGATGAAAAGCGTCTCAAACACTCTGAGGAGCAACACTGCCTGCAGTAGCAACTTCACTCCGCGACACGGTCCCACGAACACACACTCAAGAGACAAACTACAACAGCAAGGCTGGTCTAACACCACCAGCGCCATCTAGTGTCTGGCTGAGTTATTACAATGATGATCACAGATACTGTTATTATTACATGATCTCTCACTCTCTCTCTGCCTTGAGTGGGAAAGGGACAGAAAGGAAAGCAGACAGACTTATCAATCAATTGGGCTCCCACAAAAACTGGAGTGGCTCAAACGGCTCTGCAATGGGAATCAAATAATTCTCATCAAGCTCACAGAAGGAATGCAAAACCTGGACTGTCTCAAACTGCTCTGATTTCCACGGCTGCATCTTCAAGATATAAACCACGTTACCTAACTTTTTTTTTCCGTTTCATGAGCCACATCAGTTCATCTCCTTCAAGACGCTCTCGTTTTTTGTGCCTGACTCCCCCCTCCCAGCAGATTACATCTCAGTGGGACTGCCGAGTGCTGAGCTGAGCCTTCACATCGCTGCACATTGAACTCATACAACATGACAGCTTTGCGTGCGTCTCTCTCTCCTGAGTGCACAGACAGCGAGAGAGAGAGACGAGAGGGTAAGAAAGGAGAAAGAAAGGAGAGGGTGAGAGAGAATAATAACAGACCAGGCATGTTTTGGGACTCTTGTCGTTATTACTAAGTGAAATGGGTTTTAAAAGAAGAAGTGTAAAGCCGTGAATTGGTGATGGTCCCTTATCCAGAGAAATGCATGACTGGTACAAGTCCGTGTGCCCGCACAGCCTGACAGAGAATTAACCAGATCAGCGCGTTACTGACTGGCGGGGCAGGGCGGGGCAAGGGGAGATACGAGAGAGGCCAGATCCGTGCGGGGGGGGGGGTCCAGCACCCCCCGGGGCAGGACTGGGGTACCCTACGCTTGCAGACCGGGAGGGGAGCGTGTGAGAGAGGGAGTACAAAAATAGAATTACAGACATCTGACACATGAATTTGACAAGTGTCACAGACCACTAATCACTATTAAAAACATCTACAATAGATTGTGTTATTATGTTGTCATGATTTCATCTATGAATTTACATACATAACATTAATCCAACATATATTGATTGTGCAGCTGGCTCTTTGATCATCTATATATCATACTCCATAAAACACAGGGTATACGACCTGGAGGCAGCAGTACTGTACTCAATAACCAGAGAACATGCCCGTGTTAGAGTGAGTTTTAATCACCAGGTATTGCATAGCAGGGGAATTTAATACAGACCACCTGCGCTGGGACTGAAAAATCAAATCTAATTACAACAACAACAATAATAATGGAAAAGGGCTGGACAATGAACGATCAACCCAACTTAGACTTCAGATACACGGTTTGTTTTGGATTGCTGTTTTTTTTGGAAATATATAATATATATATATATATATATATATATATATATATATATATATATATATACATACATATGTTTATACATTTAATTTGATCCCATCTGTTGGTGAGACAGAGTGAGAAAGAGAAAGATTAATAAATTGATAAGGCACTACATTTCAAGGACAGAAGGGCACTAGCGTCATATTATTACTATCCCCACGGACACACGTTTCCAAAGCGCTGGATCGTTTGAAATGTTTGTCTTCGGTTCTGTAAAGCTACAGGAAAGGTTTACAATGTTTACAATTCTCTCCGATTTATTTGTTTGTTTTGGTTTAGGGGTGGGAAGGGTTTAATAACAGATCACTTCAGAACAATTCGGTTTTTCAGATTTTAATGAACACTCTTCAGCATGCGCAATGCACAGAAAAGCAGGGAAAACAATTACAACTGTTTTTTTTTTTAAATGAGCAGAGATCGGATGGTTTTCATTGCATGCTTGTCCTCCCTACCGCAGAAGCTTCATGACATCATCGTGGCCCCTCCCCTTTTATTAACCATTTCGTTTCATTTCTTCCCTTCAACCTTGAAGATAAACAGCTGATAAACCTCGGCTGGAGGTCACACCTGCATACTGTGCAGTACAAAGCTGCTCTACCTGTCCCAGGTATGACCGAGTGAAAAGAACAAGCAGTGATTGGACTGGGGTTTGACTTGGACACGCAGATGAAAATGACAGCAGTCTGAGCCAGTCCAGGTTTTGCATTCAGTCTGTGAGCTTGATCAAGGAGACCTTTGTACACTCTCGTTTTCTCTAACAAACCCAGGTGTCACTCACACAAGAGAAAAGCCAGAAACGAATTTGCATTTTGCGATGCAATCTCACTTCAGGGTTAAAACTCCTGTGAGAAGATTCAGATTTGTTTAAAAAAAACAAACAAAACAACAAACACACACACAGAGGACACCATGGCAACAAAACAATAAAACCGATTTGAACCCCTTTTTATTAATTTTATTAAAAGGGGGAGGAGGGGCCCTTAATATAACAGTGACTGCAATCCCCCCCCCCCCCCCACAACATACAACATCCAAGAGTGAGCCAGCGAAAGACATGAGAGGAAAAGGAGATGCAGCTGTCTTTCCAAGCACCCTTCCAATGAGACCCCTCATCGGGCTGCATTACAGACTCTGGTAAGCACAGTTCTTGATGTATGTACATACTCCCTGTACCTGCAGTGTAAATACGCATCATTACAAGATCTGTTACCGTCAGAGAAAAAAAAACAAAACAAAAAACAACCCACGTCGTAGTGTACAAGGGTATGTGAAGGACTATCATTCGACACACTGCTTTAAAATAGTATTTATGTTGAAGGAAGGAATATAAAAACGCAGTTCTGAA